>NC_056733.1:1243928575-1244163575 GCF_019279795.1 Protopterus annectens | reverse complement strand
CACACACACACACACACATACACACGCGCGCACATGTATGGGTTCACTCATTTTAGTTTACTGTGGCTTTATTGACAACCAACACATGGTCCACAGATGTGTAAGACTGACAATTCCCTGAATTGGGGGATTCACCCATTTCTGTGATTTCTGTGACTTTGGAGTTAGTATATATATATATATATATATATATATATATATATAATTAGCAGGGTATTTAGAGGTGCAGTGTTTTTTTAATTTGCATTGTCCCATTATCAACCTTGGAGTACATGTAGAACTGTGTTGCCATTACCAATATTTCATCAGTTCGACCTGGATTACTATGTACCATATGTGTTTATCGGTGTGTGAGTCTACAAATGTGTATATATATATATATATATATATATATATATATATATATATATATATATATGTACATATTAAGCCTACAAGTACATGCTATCAACTATATACATATATTTATCGGCATCATCAAATGTTTAGCAACACACTATCCACATCATCAAGCATGAACCACAACAAATTACCCATTGTTAGAGAGCATGACGATGCAGGAGTGCAGTACCAGCATCATTTTATGTACCTGCGAGGCTGTGTTGGTTTCATAAACCAATTCAGATCCTGCTCTTGCTCTGTCTCATCTCTTCCTTTAAAATATATTTCAGCCTTTCCCTCATTACTCAGTACAGCTTACACCCCTCAATCTCTCTACATCCATACACAACTAAATAGGTACTTCTTGCTTTACTACCCTTCCTTACCCATATTTATTCTACCCTAACAGACCCCTCACCACATAAATTCATCTGCTTTCATATCAATATTACCCCCACCTATATGCTTAAATACCCACACGTCCCAAAATCATGCATAAGCCAACAAGCTAAAAACAATCTTTTATTCTACATTTCATCTTCTACTTTTTCCTAATAAACCCTCCTTTCTCTCTTAACATCATTTTTATCTTCTATCCTTTCAAATTCCACTATTTCGTACATTTCAGAAGCAATTTGTTTCTCTTGCAATTTATCGTACTAGTACCTCATTTCCTACTTTCACATTTAACGTCCTACAAACATCCACTACCATCTCAGTTCCAACAAAACTTGTATATTGTGTCATCCAAGCCAAATATTTGTGAACCTCATCACCCATTCAGACCATATCTGTATCAGCAGTCATATATCCTACTCCTCAAGTACAATTATCCAAAGTATTTTCCTCACAAATTGAATATTAATCATAAAATCAAGCAGAATGCCTCCACCCATGCCATTATACCTTCATAACCTTAAGACATAACAGTGTTGTTCACTCAAATGCAGGCCCAAATCAGCATATTCAGGCACCAGTCAGCATATCCCCTTCATCTCCTTTATAGCAATAACCTCACCCACAGTTCCATCCTGGCCTTTATATATATATATATATATATATATATATATATATATATATATATATACATACACAATACTAACTTTGTGAAGTATTTATAACAAACTTCCTGAAGTTCATTATGCATGGATAGCACTACACAATTCAGACATCTTAATTGCTACAGAAACCACACTCCACCAGGAAACAAAAAATGAAGAAATTGCCCTGCCAGGCTATATCATTATCAGATTACACAAAGCCAACATGAACGTTGGCAGTGTTGGTATTTTCTATAAAAACTCTACTTATCTTCCTTTCCCACCACATCCAACCAAACACTTACATGGCAATCACAGTCATAGACACCTACATATCTTTAGGTAACAATGCTAAAACATTGGAAGTTATTGTTTGCTGGGCATCCTCAAAAACTCTTCATGACACCATAATATCAGATAATATTAACACAAAGTGGCAAACCATACGGTCTGAAAATCCAATCAGTACTATACATCTTTACAAGTTCACCCAACTTATAACCACATAGACTAGTTTATTATTTATTTATGTATTTACATTTTTTTCCCCTGGAAATTCCAACTAGAAGGAGGTCCTTTTTCAGTGGAGGCCCATGGTGAAAAGCTCCACAGAACAATAAATGAGCAGCAGAGTCCATGAAGAACAATTGAATATGCATGCAATAGCAAATAATACATACTGCAGCAAACATTAGTTATACATACAATATGAAACATAGTAATGAACAGATATACCAGTATCTAACTAGAGGCTAGGATGTACATAGAGATAGTACTAAGCTCAGATACTGTTCTAAACTCATATACCTAAATCTTACGTACAAATATTGCACTAAACTCAAGCAGATATAAAGCAGAAGCTACACGTGAAGGTGGAACAAGCTAGAAGGGCTAATGGGAATGGAAGGGGAAGATAGAGGAGTGAGAGAGGAGGCTGAGTGAGTAGTATACGTGGTAGTGAGAGGAAGCTAGGTGTAAGTCAGTTGGATATGTATTTGGAGTTGAGATGAAGTGAGGTAGTTAAGCATGTTATAAAAGGTTTGAGAGATTGGGTGAGGAGGGGAGGGTAAAGGGTGAACCAGAGCCTGCAGAGGAAGGAAGGCAATGATCAGATGGTGTGAGGCAAGGTGGCTAGGGGAAGGGAGAGGAAGGGGATGTAAAAGCAGGGTTACTAGTTGAGATTGGTGCATGGACATAACCAGAGACTTCTTAAGTGAGTTTTTAGTGCAGTCTTGAAGTGATTGCAAGATGGTAGTGTGGTTATAGGGGGGGGGATTGTTCAGGAGGTAAGAAGGTAGTGTGGTTATGGGGGGGGGGGTTGTTCCATAATCTGGATATGATGCGGGAGAATAGTGCTTTTCCCACTGAGTTCTTGGGTCTGATCACTAGAAGTAGATTTTTGCTGTTGGAGCATAGAAGTCTAGTGGAGTAGTAGGGCTGGAGAAGGTTTTGAAAAGATGGGACTTTAAGAATATGGTTTACTAATTTATGAGCAAGGGAAAGTTGATTCAGGTGAAGAAGTTGAGGGACTTCAAGCCAGTCAAGTTCTCTAAGTGAGATACAGTGGTAGCTGCGATAAGATGTACCTGTGGCAAACTTAGCAATTTTATTGTAGCAAGCCTTGAGCTTGTTTAGGTCTGTTTGTCTAAGGTAGGTAAGTATATTAGAGGCATAGAGTAAAGTGGAGATTAGGTGGGAACTGCAGCAGAAATTCTGGCTGCCTTGGTGAGGAATTCTTTGTTTCTGTACAATGAATCTAGTTTTTGTGAACCTTTTTTATGCTAAGAGAAATGTGAGTGTCAAATATGAGATTGTTATCAATCTCAACACCAAGTAGTTTGGTATATTTTGTTGGGGAGATGGCGGTATTGTCTTTGACTAGAATATTAAAGTGTGGGATAATTGGGTTCGATTTAGTGGGTTGGAAGATAAGGAGTTTAGTCTTGCTTGGGTTGAGTAATAACTGGGAATTAGATGGCCAGCTTTCTATAGATGAAAAGGCTTCCTGTGTGATCTTGTGAAGTTCATGTATAATCGGGGCTGAGCAGATGAGGGTGGGGTCATCTGCATACTGTATAAGGGAAGCATGCTTGGTGGGTGTGAACAGATCATTGGTGAAGAGTGAGAATAGTAGGGGACCAAGGATGGAGCCTTGGGGAACACTGAGTGTTACAGGAAGTTGAGGAGATGGGTCACTATGCCAGACAACTGATTGTTGGCGGCCAGTTAGATAGCTGTGAAACCAGTCAGTAGCTGATTAGGAAAAGGATAGGTTAGTGAGAAAAGAGATTAGTAGTTTGTGTGAGACCATGTCAAAAGCCTTGGATAGATCCAGAAATATAGCAGAGGAGAACAGGCCATTATGTTTATGATGAAGGATAGGGGTCTATGTTAAATCATCAAATGCTTAACAAAGCGAACAATTATTTTTTGAAACCATGTAAACGAAAGCTTACAATCTCGAATGCTTAGAACAGAGATTTTTTACCAAGGGAAAAAAAAACAGCTGTTCCACAAAAAAAAAAAAAAAAAAAAAAATGTAAAACATTACATAAAGTGGGGGGCTTAGCCCCCACACACACACCCTATACCAACTCCGAGATCACATTACAGTCATGAAAATGGCAAAGTAACAAAAGCGGCCAAGCAATTTGTTTCCCAGGGAAAGAGTTCGCTTATATGCCATTTCGCAATTTTGCCTTTTCGTGCTTTCAAGTGCGATCAAGACGCATTCAAAAGAATGCATCTTCGATCATTTAATAGGAACCCAAGGATAGCATTAGTGAAAGAGAGCTAGGCAGTAGTAGTGCTGTGGTATGGCCTGAAGCCATGCTGGGTGCTGGAGAGGGGGTTATTAGCTAAGAGGTAATCTAAGACTTGAGAATGGATGTATTTCTCAAGAATCTTGAAAAGTGGAGAAAGGATGGCTATGGGCGGTAATTGGAAAGTTCAGTGGAAGTGCCACCTTTATGGAGGGGAATGATGTGGGGACATACCTTTCTGATAAGGACCGGTTAATTAAAATAGAGACTGGATAAGTTAGGGTTTCTACTGCTATTTTTAGGTATTCAGAGTGGAGATTGTCAACTGCAAGTTTTGTAGACTTAAGTTTCAATAGAATATTTTTTTATATAGAAGGTAGACACTGATGAAAAAGAAAAGACTGTATGCAGAGTATTTGGTTTTGATGGAGGGAGGGTGGGTAGAGGGTTGTGTTGTTTAGTCATCGACAGAATGGTTTCAGTAAAGTGTTTATTGAATGAGTCAGCAATACTGCTGGAGGAATGGGGAGTGGTAGATAGGGTGTGCCTACTTTACCTGGGTGGAGAATGGAGTTTATTGTGAACCAGAACTGTTTAGGGTTGTGATGGGAGGAGTTTAGGGCAGACTGATAATATTGGGCTTTATCTTCTTTTATTTGCTTTTTAACTTTGTTGTACAACTCTAGGAATGACTGTCTAGAGGAGGGGGATTTTTTTGTTAAGTTCCAGTGCTCCCAGGCCTTATCTCTGCTTTTCATTAGTGCTCTGATGCTTTTTTGTAGCCAAGGGGAGTACTGTGTTTTGATTCTGGCATTTTTTATGGGGGCATGTGTGTTTAGGATGTTTAGGAAGGTGCTATTGAAGAAGTGGGTGGCTTCATCCAGATTAAGGTACTTTAGTGGTGTCCAATCACATTTTTGAAGGGATGAGATAAAGGAGAGAGGGTTAAAATTTACCCTATTTTGGATTTGCCTATAGATGATGGGTTTAGCACAATTTAAATGATGTCTCAGAAGGAACGTTGGAGCATGGTCACTGAGGCTATCTGGTAGACAACCAGCTAAGTATGAGTGAGGGTCTTTATTGACTAATGTCCAGTCGAGAGCAGTAGGTTTCTTAGAGTTTTTATTTATCTGGGTAGGTGACCATATTAGTTGGATGAAACCATGAAGGTTTAGGTGCTGGGCTGGATGATTGTTACTACAAGATAGCCAGCAGATATTAAAATCACCTAGGATTATGGTTTTGTGGGGTAGGTAATGGTTAGCCCAGTTCAGGAGGTTTTTCAGGGGTGGGATGTTTTGGCCAGGTGGGAAGTAGTATCCTATGATGATGATTGTTTTATTTGGGTTTAGTTTGAGGTTGGCATATAGGATTTCTTAATTTCCAGTGTGGGGGCATATGTGTTTAGGATCTGGATGTTGAGGTGGTGTTTAAACATTAGAGCCACACCACCCCCTTTTTTAGATAGTCTATCTACTCGAAGAATGTTATAACCTGTTGGGAGCATTTTCTCACTTTTGATGTGAGGTTTGAACCAGGTTTCTGTCAGGATGAGAATATCAGGCGAGTATAAGGCTATGTTGGCATTTAGGTTATGGGTTTATTAGTTATACTTCTGATATTTAGATACATTAACAGGAGATCAGATGGCTTTCTGTTGGATGCTAGTTGTGAGAAGAAGCAGATATTAAGCAGGTGAGGAGTTGGTAATGGCAGGATCAGGGTTAGGGTGGACATCACCAATGAGGGCTAATTTACATAGAGCAGTAAACATAGGTTTTATAAATGTGGTAACTAATGTCATATTTTAGGGATATTTTTTTGTTTGAATGTAACAGGGGACTGGTAGTATAGTGGGTGTATTGGGATAGAGATTGTGATGGTATGACAAGTGTAATTAGTAGGTGAGTGATGGACAGAAGTGAGAGTAAGGGTGCAACGATAGTGGTGGGGTTTGTCTATTATGGAGTTCTTGTAGGGTGTAAGGTGTGCAAGAAGAGTGCAGGTAAGGAGTGTAAGCATATTAGGTAGTAGCATAACTGTGTCAGATGAGCAGTTAGACTGGAAGAACTCGATATAATAAAGCCACAGCCAGGCAATCAATCCTTGATTAACACCCTATCCAAATGAAATCTAATCCCATGGAACTTTATCAGACAGCCAGCATGATCCCTTACCTATCTACACTGCAAGGTGCTAAAGCAACAACTGCAAAACACATCATTACAGCTTGGTAAGAAAACTCACTATATTCCATGAAAACACTTTTATTATTACAGTAGATTGCCTTTAAATGGGAGTCACTTTAGATTTCTCCATAGATGATGTTGTCTCTGAGTTCAGTAAAATCTTCCTAGATGTTCTAGATACACTAGCCCCTGCCTCACCGCAGAATAAAAAGAGTCAAAAGTCAAGCCTGCCCCATGGTTACCCTTAGCATCTAAGCAACTCATGAAATATGAGACAAAACATGGAAGGTCTGGACCAAAAATAAAACAGCACCTACTTTACTAGCATATAGGCAGCTAAGGCAATTGTCTTATCTTTAATGGTGATTATTATTTACAAAAAACAGGGGTCGCGATGGGCTCCCCCTGTGGGGGGAGTTTTGCAAATGGTGTCATGGCCCACTGGGAGAATGAGTTTTTGTTTAAAAACAATTTCTTTAAAGAGAAAATATTTTGGTATACTCACTTTTTGGATGACATCTTTATCATCCTTAAAGGAGATTCTGACATATCATCATCATTTGTGGAATTTATTTCCAATTCTACTTTCTTTCTTAAATTTACATTTGAATTTAAAGTGAATTCTATCTCCTATTTAGATGTTCTGATAAGAAAATATATAATGAGCAATAGATATTTGGCCCAGATTTTTGTTTTGTTTTTTTATTTTTATTTTTCTGAAAAGATCATCAAAGCAATGGATGAAGCCAAAATGGTACATACCACTTACCTTAATGCGGCCAAAGCTTTTGATTCCTCACTCAAGAATAATAGAAAAGCTAAATAAACTGGAAATAACCCCTCATGTCACATGCTGGATTGCCAACTGGATCACAGATATGACACAGATAATCAAAATATGAGAAGTTACCTCCTCAACAGACCAGTCACCAGTGGAGTCACCCAGGGTTTGGTCTTGTAGGCAGGGGTGTAGCTAGGATTTTCAAATTTGTACTCACAGCTCTCAAACTGCTACCCCCCTCCCCAGCCAAGCTACGGCCATTCTTATAATTCACGGTTCGCTCTTTTAGTGTCGATGAAGAGGCATTCGCTGTAATGCCTCTTTAGTAATATAATATAGATTCACTCAAACTCGGTTCCTTGAATTGAAAATGAACCTGAAAGTCAGTTTTTTGAAAAATGCAGCATGGTAGTTGGGGTAGAGGATTCATGCTTTTGTTTTCTGTAACTAAGGTATAGGTTTTGAGCTTGAGTAAATTACTAACCATCTGCTACCCCTAACTAGGGTGTTTCAGTCACACACACACCCCTACCTACCTCTTAGTGCAAGAAATATGGACAAAGCCTAAACTAAACAGGGACAGATATTAAATAATGCTCTTGTGGGCTTAGAAAGTTGCTAGAATAACAGGATTTGTGCTAGTATGAGAAAGGCGGTAGAATAACAGGATTTGTGCTAGTATGAATTTTTCTAAAGGACATGAAGTCTGAAACTCAAATGTCTGTCATTATTTAGCAACTTCAGCCTCAAAAATGAGGCACAGACAAAATATATGGGGCAAAAATCTGGACATTCTGCAAAATATGGACAGTTGACAGGTATGCTAACTACCTACCCCCCCCACACACACACACACGCACACACACACACACACACACACTCACACACACACACACACACACACACACACACACACACACACACACACACACACACACACGCACACACGCACACACACACACACACACACACACACACACACACACACCAAATACCTCCCAACCTCTTGGAGCAACAAACCCATAAATAAAACTGAGGCAAAGACACAAAAATAAGGACATTTTTTTTAAATATTGCTCTTATAAACTTAGAAAGATAATAGAATAGTAGCAGGTCTTGCATTAGTATGAATTTTCTGAAGGGTATGAAATCTGAAACTCAAATGTCTGCCATTATTTTCTAACTTCAGTCTTTAATGATTTGCCACTAATTTGCAGAAAATTGCAATTTTATGAAAAACTGACCAAAAATGTGATGCAAAAATATAAAATTGCCAGACAATACAGCTGGGAACCTGTCAAAGAAGGGACACCATTTTAATAGGAGCACTGTTAACTTGAGCAGCTGACAAAATTAGAGAATCTACATGCATTTCTGAAATAAAAGTAATGTATAACTCGGATCATTACGGTTATTTATAATTGTAAACCCTCCATGTTTTCTTCCAAAATTGCTATTTTGCAGAGGGATTATTAGGGGGAGACAACATTTTGAGCTAAAATTGGGGACAGTTGAGAGGTTTGGATATTCCTAATTCTATAAAGTGATTTATTTGCACATACCTCTCAACCTCTTAATGCAGGAAATCTGGACAAGGCCAAATATATAGGAGGAACATACAAAGCAGTACTAAAATTGATCTTGTATAAACTTAAGACAGTTGATAGAATAACAGGTCTTGCTTTAGCATGCATTTTTCTGAAAATTATGACGTCTGAAACGTAACGTCTTGTCATTATTTAGTGATTTCATTCCTAAATGATTTGCCAGAAAAGTTTTATTTTGCGTTTTACAGCACAAACACCAATAAATATCTGCTAAACAAAGCAATGCAGTTTCACAATGAAACTAGACCTAGCATTAAAACTTCTCTGCCCTTGAAACTCACATTCATTGAAACAGCACTGAAACCCACATTCAAAGAAAATACATTTTGCCAGAGGCAGATAAAGATTAACTTTGGGCTATTTTTAAATCATTGGCCCCTTGCACATGAAACATCACATGTTCTTTGATACACCTTCCTGATTGTATTAAAATATATTCCTTGTACAATACAGTATAGTTGTTAGAGAGCGTTTTAAATTTATTGTTTTGAACATTTTTCCAGTAAACAATGAAACAAAATGCATGCACCAATAATGACAAAACAGCCCAATTCAGAACATTTCCATCATAGAAGTCTACTCAAACTTCTACAGTCCACCAGCATCAGTAAATATGCACAATCTCTGAACCAGTAAAAGCCATCTACATAATATCACATTAAAGAAATCTGTAACTAATGAAGAGGTTGCTGCTAGCAAACAACTTTATATTTCATTGTTTCATCTACAAATAAAGTGCCTATTGCCCTTGAGGAATAAATTGCCTATGTTGCATTAAAAAAATGATACGCTAGTAATATTGCAATAGGGAATGGATGGCAAACTGATAACAGGTTCATAGTTACTGCTAGATATCTTTGCCAAAAAGGACTACAGCCTTCTGCATCAAAAGTAAGTATATTACCTGTTGTGCTATTAACAATACAAGCAGACTCAGCATAAGCAGTACTAAACTTTAGTTCCCCTGCAGCTCTCAGCTCCTTGTAAAATGTACTCGACACTCAGCTGTATCTCTGAACTTTGCAGCACAAGAAAACTGGAAAAAGCCAACATTTATTGGGGGGGGGGGGCAAAAGCCCAAAAACCAGGGACACATTTTATACTTTGCTTGTATAATTTTGGAAAGTTGCTAGAATAAAATGCACAATCCTTACCACCATGCATGTCTTAACCCAGAACCATATGCACTACAGTCAGTGCAACATACCACTATGCTAAATCAGCAGTTTGAAAAATAGGAAGACTGAAGCTTAATGGCTATCATTTAGATAGCCCTCACCTCTTAGCACAGAAAACCTGGAAAAACAAAGCCAATAATGAGGGAGTACAAATTCAGTTCTCACTTCACATCTTAGCACAAATAACCTGGACAAACAACAAAAACAATAATGGGGGAAATACAACTTCAGTTCTCACTATAGCTGGGGAATACAACTTCATTTCTCACTTCTCACCACAGCTGGGGAATACAACTTCAGTTCTCACTTCTCGCCACAGCTGGGGAATACAACTTCAGTTCTCACTTCTCACCATAGCTCACAACTGTTAGAAAACAAAATATGAACAAAGTTCAGAAATGGTGGTGATTAGGGACTTTAGGCTCTTTTTACCCTGAGGCAAAGGTACAGGGTTTGAGCCTAAACACCTATTGCCACCAGGTGTATTATGTGGGGGGCATTTACACAAACACACTCCTTACCTGATAATCCATTCATGCTGTTCACACACACTCCTTACCTGATTATCCATTCACACTGTTCACACACACTTGACATAACTATAGAATGCCTTGTGGTTGCCTTTATAATCTGCAGCAATTTTGTTTTCATAGCTATCTTTAGATGATTTGATGAGGAATCTCAGTTTTTTGCTGAGGCTAACAAGGGAGTTTTTCCAGTCTTGTGATTTCACTCTTTTCTGCAACAGATTTTTCCTTCTGTTCTAGAGTTTGTTTATGGTAGGGGACCACCAGATTGACTTTCCTTTTTTTGGAGGAGAGCATCTTGGTTCTGTTTAGTATGGCCCATTCTATGCACTTGTGTATATGCTCTTACTGTGGATTGGTTTATGGTTCAGCAGTCATACACCTATTTTCCATTTGCGTGGGTGTCGTGAAGTTTGCCACCTCTGTTTTTAGAAGCCTAAAATTGGCTTTGGAAAAGTTTTTTTACAGTGGTTTCCTTTAGCAGGGGTGTGGATGGGATGTGGATGTCCATGGTGATAAGCTTGTGGTCAGATCTGACCAGGGAGGAATTGATTTCAGGTGTAGAGCAATGGTTGCCCATGTTGGTAATGACCAAGTCAAGGATGTTTCTACCCCTGGTTGGGGTAAGAATTAGTTGGTCCAGGGCAATGGAATTAATGAAGTCCAGAAAAAGTTAAGCAAGTGTGTTGGTACATGAGTACTTTTCCCAGTTAATGGAGGGGTAGTTAAAGTCTCCCAGTATAAGGGTATTGGATTGTACCCTAATATTTTCCAGTGTGTTTAGGAATGTGTAGTGGGAGTCTTGGGACATGGTGGGGGATCTATAGCAGGCTACAACCTGGCTTGCAGTTTTACCCAGTGTTAGCTGTACCTGAAGTATCTCTGATGCATTACGTTGGGCTACTTGTCTGGAGGTGTGCATATCTTTTATGAATATGGAGACATCTCTGTCTTTAGTGCTTTGGTCTGGATTAGGGGGCCGAAAGGTGTGGCATGAATTATAGCTTGGTAATGCTGTGGTACTCTCCAGAGCCTTGAACCAGGTTTCATTCACTGCACAGATGTCGATGTTCTCCATTTTAAGGAGTGCTTCAAGTGAGTGCATTTTGAGTTTTATGCTTCTTAGCATTGAGTAGCATAACCCCCAGATTTTGTGTGATAAATGGGTTTGCATGTCTGCTACAATGGTGTCTATAGTCATAATTCACCATGCATCTTGTTTCTTGAATTACCAGCATATGCAAGAATCATTTCTACATCAGGATTACTACCCAAGAAAGATCATTACATTCAATGCAGGAATTGCCATCATTTGCATTGCAGAGGTTCACAATTATTATTTTTATTTATTTCCATTTTTAGTATGGGAGTATACTTTTAAAGTTTTGATTCCATTTTTATTATTGTCTCTGTTTTATTGATATCCCAATTTCTGGATAAGCAGGATGTGTGGCTCTCTTAATTTTGCACTGTGCCACCTAGTGTGTGTCCTGCCCTAACCTTGTTAAATCCAAGTAGATGTTATCAGCAGGATATCATGTGAACCTATGTTGTAAAACCTTCACTTACTCCATGAAAGTCTACATTTCTGTTCTTGAATTAACAACCAGATTATTTGTATTTAGAGGCATCTGGCTACACCTACCACACTGTTTATCTAGGATTCCTAGAATATACTTCTTGACCTTGCTAGCCTTCCCCTGTTATTTCCTTTCTTCCTCTCTTCTGTTTCAGTCTCTAGATTATTACATTTCTCATCATGTTAGGGGTGGGGAAGGAGAAAGCAAGGCATACATTTTAATGTTTTTCAGTAGTACTAGAACTTGTGCATACAAATTGTCCTCTTATTTCTTATTATGTTGCCAGAGTACTATTTTTAGCCTGACACCCTGTGAATACTTTCAGTGAAATCTGAAAACAAATGTTCTTCCATAAAATGTATTACTGCAGCTACCAAAAACTTAGATTTCATGTTAGATATTAATTTTCCCTTCTTGGGTTTATGCAGTAGACTGATAATGCTTAAAATATTTTGCAAAATATAAAAACTCGTGCACCTCTGTTGAACATTACACCTCCTAACTGTTATAACTTCACATAATTCAGCCTGATGTTTTGTTGTAGCCATCTTTTTATAGTACTGTTTAAATGAGATAGCTGTCATCTTCCCAAAATATTTTCACAAATATAACATGCTTTGACACTGTACAGCATGTGATTATTTTTCCTACCACATTTATTAAGTGACTAGTTATGATAAAAATGCAATTTCCAAATACAACCAAAAGCTTAGGATAAGACTGAATATTATATATTTCAACACCCTTAATAACTTATGCCATTTTCTATATTTGGATTGTAGGATTTCAGTATAGACATTTTCTGTGGTACTTTACAAATGGTCCTTGGTGAGATACTTTTACAACTATGACTGAGAATGATGTACTGAACAATTGATCTTGTATACGTATATGTATACACACACACACACACACACATACACACACACACACACACACACACACACACACACACACACACACACACACACACACACACACACACACACACACTCCATTTGTGAACACTCTTGCCTTCCAACTCAGTGCTTGCACACACTTACTTCAATGATAATCCTCTGTTCGTTGCGCTCCTCTGTTTGTTGCGCATGTTTTTTTTTTTTTTTCAAAAAAGCTACCCCCCCCTTCTAAAAAAGTTGTACTGAAATCAGTACAGTGCGTATGCCTCCCGACGTCCCTGCTTGTAGGACCTCTCCTGTTTGGCATCTACTTTTCTGAAGTAAAAGCCAATACCAAGGGGCTCTGGCCGACTACTTTTGCAGATGGGCACAAGCTAGGAACAGTCATTAAATCCCCAAATGACTTAACCATCTTGAAGGAAGTTTTGTCCCAAACAAATAACTGGTACCAAAATCATGGACTGAAGCTAAATGCCAAAAATGTCATTTTTATATTCCTCGGGAAGTTATCTACATTGACAATATGCATCTAAGAGTTGACTCTGTTGTTTTGGAATGGGAACTTAAATAGACAGTGATCTAAATGTTGACCAATATGTATGTATTGTTCTAAGAAAGTCCTTCTATATTGCACAGCTTATAAACAAATGAATTTTGTCTAGATCTAAGGGTGTCATTATCCCCATTTACTCAGCCCTCATTGGACCAGTCATTGAATATAATGTCCCCTTTGGCATGTATCTATCCAGACACATGCAATAGCAGGAATGCGCATGTAGACACCTTACTGAAAGGATACAAAGCCTAAACAATATGTTTTACATGGACTGACTCAAAGCCCTTGTCACTATACTCAGTATCATACAGACTACCAAGAAGTGACCTGTGCCTGGCATACAGAGTATCCTCCAACCCATTACATAGATTTACTGCACATCAGCAGGGCAAAGTGCATCAGAAATACTCAGTCAAGGGATGTAACTTCTTCTGCAACACCAACAGAATGGTTTGCAAGCATAGGTATCTTGTACTGCTGCTGTGGAACAGACTCCCCATCCACATAAAACAAATTTCACCCCTCACCATATTCAAGTTCAACTCAGATCTATGGATGATAAACAGAAAACTTACTTCAGGACTGCCCCCTGTACTACTAATGGATGGAGGCAGCTCCTAAATGCGTTATCCCATGCATGGGCTTCCCTTAAAGTATCTCTGGTATGATTCCATTTATTCTCATTAGTGAAAATATATAATTACTGATCATGGGATGGGTTAGGCCAATCTATAAACAAATGGGATAGGTTATTTTAAGCATGATCCCAATTATTGTCATTAGGGGCTATATGCAATTTTCAACTATGGTATGTGTAAGACCAATCTATAACCAAATGGAAGAGTTTTTTTTTTAAGAACACAAAAGAAAACTTGCTAGGTTTAAAATGGCCTGCAAGGGCAGCTAACCTATTACTTACTTATGAACCTATGAACAGTGTGCATAAGTATATATTTTTAGCACAGAAGAGGGACATGAAGCAACTGGGTAGTTATCATCCTTAGAAATGTCAAAGCTCAAGTTAGAATATACAGGTGTGAGAGATCTGCATTGGGGTTAGTTCATCACAGTCATAAACCGTCTGGCTAAGGGAAATATTAGACTGGACATCATGCTGATATGTTCAGGAGGCAATAATTTATGATTAATTGGCAAAATGTAGCTGGCTTTGATGGTACTTAAGGAGGTTCATCATACATAAAAAAATATGTTCAGTTATGTTAATTATCTGACCTCAACTAATATCAAGACGGGTTTGGAAAGTTGCATTGTGTCACAAAGGTATTACTAATTTAAAACAAAATATATGTGGATAAAATAATGAGTAGGGAAGTTGAGACAGCAGAATTTATGAATCTGAACAATGGTGATGTAGAAGATAAAGGGTTTAGTATGGTAAAGGCTGAACAACTTACATTTGAAAACAGATGTAGGCCTACATTTGTTTAACCAACATCATTTTTTTTTGGTTCTCAACCTGAAGGATTAATACAGCAGTTACAAAAAGATGTAAAATTATTACCTATTAGCAATGGTTTAGGGTGTGGAAAAGGTATACAAAACAGGGGCAGTGTTATATAAATAGAAAGAACCTAAAAAGAGATTGGGCCGGATTCACGAAGGCTTGCACGGAGTCTAAGAGTAGTGTAAAACTCCATGCAGCCTTCGCGATCCAGGAACAGCCCAAAGTCCATGTAAGAGACAAGCTAAAACGGCTCTTACATGGAGTGGGCGTGGATAAGCTAATCACCTCACTTGCAGCCGAATAGCATGCAAATAAGAGATGTAACTAAGCATTAGTAGGCAATCTGATGCAAATGAGTGTTAGGATACTGAATTCCATTGTCACATAGCAAATGAGCACAGTCTGAGTAGTGTAAGAGTTACAGAAGGGGGAGGAACAGAGTAGGAGATAGGTGACATCACAGGGGGGAATGGTAGAAAGAAATGCAGTTCATTGGAGGTCAGAGTTACATGACAGATGTCAGACAGATATCATGGAAAGAGGTGTGCCACTAAATAAGCATGAGAAAGTCAAGAAATGGAAGGTGTACACTGTTGCCTACACCAAAGTTTCTTGCTGGGCATGCATGCGCACGTGTGCGCGCCATGAAGCGCGAGTAAGGCAGTGTGTGCGCGTGTAAGGCAGACTGATCATGTGGGACTGTGTTGGGAGATGTTTAACACTGTTTGCGCAGGTGTGCACGCTTTTTAATCCGAATAAGCAGATTCTAAACGGTGTAAGCATGTGTGCGCACGTGTAAGCCACTGTGAGCATGTTTCTGCTGGTTTGCACACGGCTCCTCCCTGAGGAAACAGAGAGGAAAAAGGAAGCAACAGATTTAGTAGGAAGCTAGCAGGGAATACTGCTGGAGCTAGCAGGTGAAAACAATTAGAAGCAGGCAATTACACAGGCAGAATAGTAGCCCAGCCCAGCACTTAAAACTCTGCAAACAGCAGTGCAGGATGTTTCTCTCAAGAGACACTGCAAGACAGGAGTTAAGTTATTAGAAGTGAAAACTGAAAAAGCTGAACTCAGAGCAGAAATGTTAGGGGCTGCCATAGCTGTCATAATGAGACATAGGCAACTTGCTGAGGGTGGTGACAATGCAGATGGTGCCAGACATCCCACAGTGAGGAGACGGAGAAGAGTGTACAGGCCCAGAGTCACCTACCACGGGTTACATGAGCTGGAGATAGTAGAGTGCTATAGAGTGGACAGAGACCTCCTGCAGCAAATAGTGGAGCTGTGCAGGCCACGCCTCACACACAGAACCAACAGAGGGGAACCCATCCCAGTGGAAACCAAGGTATGTGTTGGCCTAAGAATACTAGCAACAGGTACCTTCCAGAGACCAACTGGTGATATGATGGGGATATCACAGGCATCAGCCTCCAGGGTACTGCACCAGTTCCTGGATGCCATGTCAGCACATGTCAGTGATCATGTATATTTCCCCAATGCCCGTGAGGTATTGGCCAGCAATATCGTCTCTTCCAGCAAATAGCGGAATACCCTGAGGTAGTGGGTGCAATAGACTGCACGCACATACGCATCAAAGCACCAGCCGGTGAGCGGCGTAGGGCATACATCAACCGCAAGGGCTTCCCCTCCATCAACTGCCAGGTCGTGTGTGATGCCCAGGGCATAATAATGAATGTGTGTGCTGGCTGTCCTGGGAGCTACCATGATTCCCACATCTGGCATTTGACGCAGCTGTACCAGACATTTGCCAATGGGGACATCCCGCACAGACACCTAGTGGGGGATGCAGGTTATGCACTGGAGCCGTGGCTGATGACACCCATCAGAAACGCACACACACCTGAACAGGAACGACATAATGAGGCACACGCACAAACACGTAATGTAATAGAGCATGTGTTTGGGCTGCTCAAGTCATGGTTCCGGAGTCTGGACACGTCTGGTGGAGCCTTGCATTACACACCAACTACATGTACCCAAATTGTCATGGTATGTGCTATGCTACATAATATGATCTTGTGAAAACAGCTGCAGCAGGACCAGCATAGGGCTGGGCCAAACAGCCCCCCACCATTGCCAAGGCCATCACAGGCAGGGCGTGACTCGGAGGAGGAACAACCTGAGCCTGCCCCAGTAGGCAGAAGGAGGCGTGCCCAGTATGCCCTGGCCTTGGCAAAGAGGCAACGCATAGCACATACACTGGCTCAGTAGGAACCCTGGGAATGATACCCCTCTCTGACTCACTCATATAGTAACAGGGATGCCTAACATGACACAACCTGCTCTCAAACATGTACAGGGAAGTGTAATATGAGCATCCGACAGAGGCAGCCCTGCAGCACCACCTGAGGCATGAATGCTATGTGTTAAGTAATGTAACACCATGTACTATATGCACACCTGAGGACCCTGACTAACATACTACCCTCACCAAGCATCATGCCACAATATGACAATGAGATGATCAAGTGCAATAATTGACTGAAGTATCGCAGTTAGTCAAAGGGGATCCAATGTGTGCCAGTCTGGGATGACATGCTGAGCATGACATGATGCTCCACCTGCTAGGACTGGCATGCCCCTATCATTGCAGGCTGTATGGATACTGGCAAAGGCTGTTGTTACCCACAGTGTGCCCTGAATAGGTAAGGCTCAAAACACAAACCTATATCCATAGGTATCAGAAGGGATAAGAATAAGATAAGGGATAAGTCGAAACAGCAAGATGCATGCAGTCTAAACTCACCCAGTATGGAGAATGTTGATATCTGCGCTGTAACAGAAAACTGAGTCAAGGCTCACAACAGCACCCTAACACTACCAGGTTACACCTCATACTGTGCTGTACAGCCTCAAAACATAGAACAAGCTACAAAAGGAGGGTGACTAGCAAGAATTCTCAAGGATAACCACACCCCCATGTTGATACCACAACAAAAAGCAGCATGGACTAGCCATGGTCAAGTAACAGTGGCTAAAACTGCCCCCCATTTTATAGCCTGCTACAGACTACTGTCCCAACACCAGGAACTGCACCTGGCCTATGCTGGAATACATGAATATATCAAGTCCTCCAAACCACACTATATTGGGTGACTGAAAATACCCAGACATAGACTGGGAGCATTATACTAGCTCCAACAGTGTAGGACAAAAGTTCATAGAATCCATAAACCAAAAGGCCCAGGAACACCGTACCACTCCCACAAGAGGGGTAAGCATACTGGATGTGATAATCAGCAACATGGGTACTGGATGGCAAGATGAGAAGTGTATTGCTCACTGGTAAAACCAGACCATAGAGTAATCACACTGGATATACAAATCCTGACCACAGTCCCTGGCCAGAAAACCACAGTGGAAAACATGTGTAAAGCAATATTTGCACTCCTCCAAACTGATGTGGAATCCATTAAAGGTCCTGTGCAGGTGCAAAATATGGGCCACACATCAGAACCTGTAATACAGCCATTCCATGAACACTGCCAGGAATGCTTGGATTATGCAATCCTAAATTAAAACAAGACATAATGCCATACACGCAGGCATCTGGCATGGTGGACACCAGCCATAACCAAACCATGCAAGAGAATGAGGAAGCTACTACATGATAGAGCAAACATAAACAATGAAGTAATCACTGATCAGTAGTATGGCAATAAAATCTGTCCACACATACAATCCACTAAGGCCAGCCACAACAAGTTGAATCTGTGAATCCTGAGGCAATGTTACACCTGCTCCAAGTACACAGACAACCCCCAACTCCACCCAAGAAATACAAATATATGTGAGAGATGCAACCATCTATCCAAACTGGAGGCTGAGCTCCCTCAACTCAGTACTCCCAAAACTAGTCAGGAGGAGAAGGTAACCACACACACCACAAACACAGTCCCACATAGACCTATCACAACTGCAAACCAAACACATAAACACAGAAAAACATTTCCGGAGGCACAAATTACAAACACTGCACACCAACAGAGGCCTCTAAAGCAGACACCCAATCAAACAACCTCCAAACATAGCACATGCAACACATAGTACACAAAGCTGGTGTGCCAAACAGTCACAGGCCAGAAGGAGAAACAACATGCCTGATACAGTTGTAATAGGTGACTCCATAGTCAGACACACTGCTGTCCCGCACACCAGACTGAACAAGGGAAAGGGTACAGTAAGCTGCCTGTAGGCTGCCACAACGCCACATAACAGAAGTATGCAGGTCACTCCAAAGCAAGTAGAAATATGATGCAGTCATAGTCCATGCTGGTGTGAATGACCTGAGATGTACCTCCCTAGACTACATGAAAAGAGACATAGATGAGCTCTCTGATTATGTAGTCCAGGCTGGTATGACACTCACCATTTGCAGCATCCTACCCTTACCAAGAATAATGCCACAGTACAAACACGGAATGATCAGTCATAGCAAGTGGCACACTTACTGGTGTCATTCCAAGGGGATCCAATGTCTGTCTGCTTGGGATGTCATGCTTGACAAGCCACGCAGCTGTTCTTGGGATGGCTTGCACCTGTTACCCTGGGCGTCTGGATATTGGATAAGGCCTTTGCCACCTCCATAGAGCCTTTTGTAGGCAAGGCTGAAAAGACTGACCCACCACCCTAGAAAACATAAGTGGAAAGAAACATAAGGGTAATGCTGACCAATGCCAGATGTGTAAACCCCAATATGCATGCTCCCAAGGCCATCCCCAGTATGGAGAACATCGATGTCTGTGCAGTGACAGAAACCTGCTGCAGGCCTCCTGACAGCACACCAGCACTACCAGGTTATACCACATATCATGTGTCATGGCCCCAAAATCTGGAACAAAACATAAAAGGAGGGTGAGTATCCATATTCAGCACAGACACCCATACATCCAGGTAACTGACAATGCACAAGGCATTGGAGTCCACCCATGTGCAACTAACTGTAGGCAAGACTGCTGTACAGTCTGTAGCATGCTACAGACCACACTCTCATACACAGGAACCCCACCCAGCCGTCCTGAAGACACTGGACAGTATGAATGTCCCACCAAATACAAAACAAGGTACCACAAATTACCACATAGGTGGTAAACCATTATGTATGGAAGGAGTAACCAGGGACCTAGGGACACAAGTAGACAGTAACCTGTTATGTGACACCCGCATTGCCAATGTGGCTAGGAAGACTGTCCACATTTGACACCGTATCAGGAAAGGATTCACATCTACATCATCAGAGGTCATTGTGCCCCTATACTGTTATCTTATCAGACCCATAATCTAATACAATGCCTTATATGGGATGTACCTTACCTGACACCTGCAGCAGCTAGAAAGACCTCAAAGGTACCTCACCAAGAGGATAAAGGGTCTCAAATATATGTCATATGCTGCCTGGCTGTAGACACCCCTAGCTGAATGCAGTCACATACTGCCTACACAGAGGCATTGCATGCCTGTTGTAGAAGGCCATGCCCAACACAGGAGTAATGGACATGCTCCACCCCAGAAAACTCAAAGCCATCGGAGCTGTGAGAGTGAGAGATGTCAACCTCAACAAATAATGAAATAGGATGTGCTGGTGGGACAGATACAAAATCCAGAGGATCCCCACACCCTGGACCAGAATCCCACTCCATGTTAGGCAGAGCCCCTCACTGACACTCTTCAACAGGAATCTTGCCAAGTGGATGGATGATTGTAGAGTTACACTGGGGGTCTTCACTGTGTCATGTCCAGACAGAGGCACAGCAAAGCAAATCATAAATGGCTATAATATTCACATAGCAAGGGGTGGCAAAAGCCACACACACTCTGGCTAGGCTAACAAATGCCCTAGGGTGGATAGCCTAGTATGAACCTATGAACCTATGAAGATACAAATTGTACAGGACACTAAGGATAATCCCAAGGCTTTCACAACTGATGGTAGGAGCCATGTTGGGAATTCACAGATATGCTCTGAATCACACAAATATCACAAACACACACATATATTGCCAACATACATCCTGACAGGTGCAGTGCAAACCCCCCCCCCCCCGAATGCAGAATATCTATCCCAGCAGACTACTGGCCCCCTGATGCTGAGGTAACAGCCAGCATCTACAAAGCAAAACACACAGCAGCAATGGTATGAGATGGTGTCCTGGGCTTAGTGCAACATGGACTCCAAGATGAATGGAATGCCAAATCACACTACTGCTCAATGTCAGCCTTACCACAGAATATGTACCCAAAGAGCAGTGTACAACAACAGTGGTCCTTCTCAACAAAGGTTTTGCCTGAATGGATACTGAAAACTACTACCCCAGAATCCTGAGAAGCTTGGTCTGCACAGCTATGGAAAGGATCAGCATGTTCCACAGACATAAAGATATTGGGGAGCTACTGACACCGGACCCTACCCAGTGTGGCTTTCTTAAGTGCAGATCCTGTCCCTAAACATGTTTGACTCAATTGAAACAGTCATTAAGGTCATTGATGAAAGCAATGTGGTCCACACAGTGTAGCTGGACCTTGCAAAGGCTTCTATACAATACCCTACGTGTTCATTATAGATATGCTCACCAGCTTAAATATAAACCCCTATGTCAGTAGAGGGGTTGCAAACCAGACCAAGGACAGAATAGACATGGTCAGACATGCTGCAGCCATGTCAGGCTACAAACCAGATATAACTGGCATCCCACAAGGCTTGGTCCTGGGATCTCCCTCATCTGGTATATATGTCCCATAGGTACAGGCAAACATGGAAGGACTGTGTCCAAACATGTTTGCAGAGGACTACAAACTGCTCACCACATATGATCCACCAGCCGACACAAGCATCCCACAAAAGGGCCACATAGAAACAGACAACTGGTGCCATAGCCATGTCAGCAAGCTAATTGCAGAAAAGTGTATAGTCAACCCCCGTGGATATACAGTAAGTGCCCACCAATTACCACATAGGTGTTAACCCATTATGTAGTTAACATGTAATGAGAGACCTGGGGACATAAGGTGATAGATATCCTGCATTGGACAAACATGTGCTGTAGTGTTTACAGAAACATACCATATACCCACCTAATCATGAAGGTTGTCAGATCTAGATAAGGGGAGGTCATTGTGGCTCTGCAGTCATCCTTCATCAGCGGTACAATTGACTACAATAGCCCCTTTGGGATGTACCTCAGCAGACACCTCCATCAACCGTAAAGTCCCCAACAGTACCTCACCAGGAATATCAAAGAGCTTGCACAGATGCCACGTGTTGCCTGTGTTGCTGGTATCAATAAACATGCTGCACCTTGTACAATCTGAATGGCAGTGAGCTATGTACATGAGAGACCTGAACCCCAGCACTGACTTACATAGGACAAGCTGTACTGCATGATCCATAGCACAGAAGCCACCCCCACCCATGAGTGAACTCCCAGTACAGGCTACCCATAGAGTCACTTATCAATCTTCCTCAATAGGAATCTTGATGAGTGGATGGGAGATGGTAGCTTTATCCTGGGTATCACTGTCATGTCACAGGTAGACAGAGGCACAGTATACTAACCATGACATATGTCATGGCAAACTCCACTTACAATGTGTGTTGAAGGACAAACACACTCTCCAACTAGCATTAGACATGGACAAGGGCACATCACTAGTGTTTGCAAATGTACACCTATGTTGTGGAATACACTACCAATGTTGGACAAGCCTGGTTTAAGTAGTTCATATCTGAACAGAATGCAACATGGTCAGATGTACACAACTGGCCCCTAATCAGGCTGCTGTGCTCACTATCGAAATGTAAAGCAGTGATAGCACTAAAGCCCAGGATACTGTCCACCACAGTCAAAGTACTACCAGTACACTATACAGTGCTACAGTGTTAGGTCAGTGTGAAAGGATGTTGACAACTGTATGCAAAGTATCCCATGCAAACACTGCAGGCACAGTATAATCCTGTTGTGTTCACACACAAAGCAGTTGTACAGTAACTACACAACATGACACACAACACACAACCATAAACGGGTGGAAGTTCACACTCATCCACAAATGTGGTGGGCTGCAGAGTCCAACATATGGAATGCTCACACTGGGCATGCTCACACACTTTGATAAATGAGACATATGTCAGACAACATGCCATGGGAAGGCTGAACTGGGCATGCTCACACACTTAGGCCAAATCTCAGTTTAGCAGTTGGACACACATATCTGGTATTTTTACGTGTTATTCCAAGAACCAACCACATTACAGCAGTCTGCCCAGTGCACACAGTTAAATGACTACAGAGACATACTTGATATAGTGGATCCCTCCCATATGCAAACATCTTCGACAGATGCACAAGTTGTTCATACAAACAGGGAATGCTATGGCAATAAAGATGTGCAAACAGTCTATCAGCAACAAATAATGTGCATTTGACAATTAAACATATGGGTGTAGAGGTCAACACTAGGTTGTTTTCCCTAGGGAATGACAGCTTAGCCAGAGTGTGCTTGGTGTCTGCCTCCCCACAGGATGCACATTCCCCTTTCTAAACACCGATGATGTCAGCACCCTATAAGTACAGCAGGAGAAAAGAAACCTCCCAGTAATGCGAATAGCGCGCTCCGCTAATGCGTCCATCACAAGTGTTATAACATAGTTAGGTAGGGGTTTGAATTCTGCAAATGCTCAGTGTGAGTGGGGTTGGTGTGTGTCTAAGTCTGTGGGAGAGAAATGTCCCTTTTGGCAACTGGGAAAACACACTACAGGATGCACATTCCCCTTTCTAAACACCGATGATGTCAGCACTCTATAAGTATAGCAGGAGAAGAGAAGCCTCCCAGTATTGCGAATAGCGTGCTCTGCTTTGTGTCCGTCTTAAGTGTCATAACATAGTTAGGTAGGGGTTTAAATCCGGCAAGTGTGTGTGTGTTGGTCTGAGGGGGGTTAGTGTGTGTGCAATTGTGTGTGAGGGAAATGTCCCTTTTGGCAACTAGGAGAACAGACTACAGGATGCACATTCCCCTTTCTAAACACCGATGATGTCAGCACTCTATAAGTATAACAGGAGAAAGGAATCTTCCCAGTAATGCGAATAGCACTCTCTGCTAATGCGTCCATTTCAAGTGTCATAACGTAGTTAGATAGGGGTTTGAGTCCTACAAATGGCAAGTGTGTGTGTTTGTCTGAGGGGGGTTAGTGTGTGAGGGAAATGTCCCTTTTGGCAACTAGGAGAACAGACTACAGGATGCACATTCCCCTTTCTAAACACCGATGATGTCAGCACTCTATAAGTATAGCAGGAGAAGGAAAACCTCCCAGTAATGTGAATAGCACGCTACGCTAATGCATCCGTCTCAAGTGTCATAACATAGTTAGGTAGGGGTTGGAATCCTGCAAGTGTGTGTGTTTGGCTGAGGGGGTTAGTGTGTGTGAGGGAAATGTCCCTTTTGGCAACTAGTTGAACAGACTACAGGATGCACATTTCCCTTTCTAAACACTGATGATGTCAGCACCCTATAAGTACAGCAAGAGAAGAAAAACCTCCCAGTAATGCGAATAGCACACTCTGTTAATGTGTCTGTCTCAAGCATCATAACATAGTCAGATAGGGGTTTGAATCCTGCATTTGGCAAGTGTGTGTTTTTGGCTGAGGGGGGTTAGTGTGTGTGAGGAAAATGTCCCTTCTGGCAACTAGGTGAACAGACTACAGGATGCACATTTCCCTTTCTAAACACTGATGATGTCAGCACCCTATAAGTACAGCAAGAGAAGAGAGACCTCCCAGTAATGTGAATAGCGTGCTCTGCTAATGGGTCTGTCTTAAGTATCATAATATAGTGAGATAGGGGTTTGAATCCTGCAAGTTTGTGTGTTTGGTAGAGGGGGGTTAGTGTGTGTGCAATTGTGTATGAGGGAAATGTCCCTTTTGGCAACTAGGAGAACAGACTACAGGATGCACATTTCCCTTTCTAAACACTGATGATGTCAGCACCCTATAAGTAAAGCAAGAGAAGGGAAACCTCCCAGTAATGCGAATAGCACGCTCTGCTAATGTGTCTGTCTCGAGTGTCATAACATAATCCGATAGGGGTTTGAATCCCGCAATTGATAAGTGTGTGTTTTTGGCTGAGAGGGTTAGTGTGTGTGAGGAAAATGTCCCTTTTGGCAACTAGGTGAACAGACTATAGGATGCACATTTCCCTTTCTAAACACTGTTCAGCTGAAGGCCATGGCTCTGGCACAAGTTGTCTGTTCCTATGATGCCCCTTTGGAAGATGCTTGTGTCAGCTGGAGAGTCAATTATGGTGGCCAGTTCGCAGTCATCTGCATATTTGGTCAGCCACAGTCCGTCCGTGTTGGCCTGTACCTTCAATAAATATATACCAAACAAGAGAGGTCCCAGGACTGAGCCTTGTGGGACACAACTCGTAACTGGTTTGGAGTCTGGCATGGCTCCAGCAATTCTAACCATGTGGGTTCTGTCCTTGAGCTACTGTGCAATCCATCTAGTGACATAGGGGCTTATATTTAAGCTGGTGAGCTTCTCTAGAATGCCCAAGTGGGGTATTGTTGTGAAGGCTTTTGCGAGGTCCAGGTAGGCTGTGTGAATCACCTTCCCCTTGTCAATGGCCTTGGTGACTGTTTCAAAGAAATCAACCAGGTTAAACCTGGTAGTGCTGGTGTGCTCTCAGTAGCCCTGAACCAGGCATCTGTTACTGCACAGATATCGATGTTCTCCATGCCAAGAAGTGTTTTGGGTGCATGCATCTGGAGGTTTAGACTTCTGGCGTTGGGTAGCATTACTCTTAGTTTCCTATCCCTTGTGATACCTATGAAGGTGGATTTGTCATTTGAGCCTTGCCTAACATAGGCACTATGGGGGTAGCAAGACCCTTTGCCAATATCTGAAAGCCCAGGGGTGACAGGTGCAGGCCATCCCTAGCGAAGCAGGTAGTTCAACAGAAGATGAATATGTGAAGGTGTAGTGCCTGTGATTAGTTAGCAGTAGCATATATGACTGCTCACGTGGACACATGCCAGGTAAGTCATATGCACTGTGTCACAGGCAATGTACATGTGAACAGGACAAACAGTGACATCCTGTCAAGTGGGACATGGACATACATAGAGTAAGCTATGCAGATGGCACTAGGAGTCCACAGAAGCTCTATAACTATGCATTGCAGGTGTGATCGGTATTCCAGGATAATTGCAAGCAAACATGCATGCAAACAAAGCTACAGTAAGCAGGGCTGCATGTAGTCCATTGTACAACAAACAAGCTGTACCAGTTCCAGTAGGTAACACTGCAAATATGCAGGCACTATGCACATGTACATGGAAATACACGGGTCAGATGGCTATGGTCCAGTCTCAGTGCACACAAGTGTACAGACCATGTACTGTCAGGATGTACAATAACTGGATGGAAACCCATCTGCTCATACCTGCAGTAATACACATGTCAAATAACAGACACTGAGCCTTCACTCAGTGGTTCCATACTTAGTAGGATGTATGCTACCTGGCCTGCCACCACAGTATCCCTGACATATATGGGGACTCTCCCTCCTGTGACAGTTAGTTTTGTGTGTTGGGGCTGTCTAGCATGGTATGAGATGTGAGCATGCAGTGCTAGGGTGCTCCTGTGTATCCTGTACCAGTCGTGTAGTACTGCACACATATCAACATCCTCAAACATCTGCATTGCAGAGTCCAGTGTGGGCAACATGCCACTTGCAATTTACATGTCCATCATTGCGTATTACTACATTCATTACTTTATCCCCTGTGCTACCTATGTATGTAGCCTTCTGTTGACATCATTACCACCAGTATGCCAACATGTGCAGATGATACACTATGGTACTTACCATGGTTGTAGACAACAGGACATGACAATCACACACTTACTGCATCAGGCATGCTGTGATATACCCACAATTAATTCAGCACACAGTACTGTTAACAACATGATACTATTACTACACATCTATGTGGTCACCCTGTGCATCAGCAACATGTTAACCTGTACCTGCACAGTTATTACAGATTACAGGAGGTGGCACAGTTTCATCATATGCACAGGGTGTGAACTTGGTATGCCTGAATCAGCCACTGATACCACCAATTGACATGTATGTGTATGTGTGTTGGTGAGGGACAGCAGTAGAAGGTGGGGCAAAGTTGATGCAGTGTGTGCGTGTATGCGGTAGCCCTAGGTGTTGTCAATTCGCATGTGTGTATGGCTGCACACAGTTCCACCTCATGGCTGCCATATACTGGTGTTTGTGGACAGCCACAGACTGTACCTGCCAGGTCATACAGATCAGTGTCTCTGGCCATGGACACGGTACCTGTGCCTTGCAGGGGTGCTACGGACCATATCCAGTACCAACCCAGACTGGGTACTGTCATCAGAAGCAGGTTTTCATTGACTGGACACAGATCCCTGTCAGGCCCGGCCAGAGCCATGTGCACGTGGTCTTCTGGGGCAGTCTGATGACAGCACAGACCCAGCATTGCTGGGGCTGCTGCTGGCACTACGGGGGCAGCTGCAGCCCTGTTGTCGTCCGCGACGACTGCCAGCTGCTGCTGTTGCTGGCATACTGCCACGTCGATGCCTCAACCGCCCACCATCGCCCTGGCTCATGGACATGTAGTTGTGGAACCGGTCTAATATGTCCCCACAAAGTCTGTCTATGACATCGGTGAAATCACGGATGGCAACCGCAATGTCACGCATACTGTCAGATATGGCTGTGCGACATGCTGTCAGCTCCCTCAGACCCTGTCTGGTGTACCGTTCCATACGTGACTGTGCCTGCATGACAGCCCGAAACATAGCTGAGGTGTAAGACCTCTGTGGGCACATCTGACAGGGACAGTACGCCCACGGATGCTCCCACAAGAACCCCTGGACATCTGTCTGTGTGGTACCATCTCTGGGCCATGCCCATGGCTGCTGTGTGGGGAGGCATGTGCCACAGATACCACATTACCCTGGTCAATGCCCACTGTATGCTGTCCATCACCTAGGGACATTGGTGACAAAGGGTGTATTGGCAGGATAACTGTGCGCATTGATGGGGTCGACAGCTGTGTACTGTCAATCAGCTGACCAATGGCGGACCCTGGCATACTTTCCTGTGCCATTACTCAGATGTCATCATTATCAGTACCCACGACACCTGATTCAGGTTCCCTGCTACATGACACCAGAGCAGCACCAGAACCTGTGGGAGGGAAACAGGAAACACAGTTTACAATGTCTACACATTACCAGTGATGCACACATGCACACATGCACACATGCACAGGTGCACAGGTGCACACATGCACAGGTGCACACATGCACACATGCACACATGTACAGGTGCACAGGTGCACACATGCACAGGTGCACACATGCACACATGCACAGGTGCACACATGCACACATGCACAGGTGCACAGATGCACACATGCACAGGTGCACAGATGCACACATGCACACATGCACACGTGCACACATGCACACATGCACACATGCACACAGTTTCACACAGTTGTACAGTACTCAGTATGCGTGATATCAACACACAGACACAGACACACCTACATGCATACAAAGAGCACTACTAAGTGAGCCAAATAGTACTATTACTATCAACACTATTACAGGAATTGTTAATACACACTCACCAGCATGGATAGGCTGCATTGCTGTTATACCAGAGGGACCTGCAGACGTGAAGAAACTAATGTCAGTGGGCACAACTGTGCCATTGTTACTGAGTATGATACAGGTCAGTAGTACAACAGTCACCTTTCACAGGTCAGCTGCTAATATTGAGGATATCACACTTGCACATTAAATACTATGGTGACAGCTACAAACCAAGGACACACCTCACACATGCATTAACTACCAGTGTACACAACAGTCAACTATACATATGGCATATTACCTGCACGTTCACTGTCTTGCTGCTGCGTGGCTCCAGCCTCCATCATAATGCATGTCTGCTGCTGTTGTTGTTGCTGGCGGACTGGAGCCACTACACTCATGAGTAGTCCCTCCAGTCTGGTGAGTGGGGGATTTGTAGCCACCCCACCACTTGTGGCGACCTGTTGCCTGTAGATATCCGACGCACGCTGACGGACATGTCTGGATAAATCACTGCAGTGATGTCGTACCTGCTCATATGTCCTATTATGCGTGCCTATGTCATTTACCCGACGGACAAGGTCTTGCCACAGTGCAGCCCTCTCCTGCTGATTCTGGCTGGTGCAGGAAAAGAGTATTGCATAATCCTGCACCAGGCTCTGGTGTATCTCCTCATCCTCAGCTGTGGAGTAAGTGGGATTCCGCGGGTGGGCCATGTAGCTGAGAAAGAAAATAACCTGATATCAGCAATATATGTCAGCAGAATTTGGCACACATACTACACATGCTACTCGGCTGTTATGATAATACATATCTCACATATATAGCATCTGTCTGTCTATTGGTGGATACACATGTAAATGGCCAGGTATCAGTGCTCAGCCAGCAACTGTGCAACAGTACCTGGCACACTCCATACGACATACTACCAAACCCCAGCAGTCAGAACACTGATTCAGGTCAAGAGCACCTCCTCACTCTGGGGGTTTGTATCTAGGTACTGTATGGCCTACATCATCAACTACTGTGAGCTGACCACACACTGATTGCCCTGGATATACATATCCCACCTCCACCACCAGCACAAACGACTATAGTGAATAACATTACAGATGCAAACTTTACACTTTGTAACAGTGACATGGTATCCTTTCAGCCCACTGGGCCAGTAGCAGATACAACCCACAATGCTGACCCCTACACAGTTGCTTTCTACAGACATCTCCGAGAATGCATGGATCATGCAATCCCATATATGACCAAGACACTCTCCACAAAGGGACAGCATCCTGTCTGGTGGACCCCAGCCATAGACAGATTGTATTACAGAAGATGGAAGCTACTGCAAGACAGAGCATAATTCCATAAAGGGAGGGCATGTCTGAGCAGCACTAGTAAGGATCTATTTTCCATCATACAAACATCCATGGGCAACTTTGAGAGGGAAATCAAGAGGGACACTACAGATAACCAGAAGGCCTTCTTCAGTTATGTTAGCAACCTGGTCAGGATCCATCCTCTATGCCCATAGTTAGTACACAACAACACATATTTCACTGACACCACAGATATTGAAAACATTGTGGCAGACAGGTTCAGTGCAGGTGTCACCCCGCCCTCTCCCCAAAAATAAGACATAGTTATCCCAGCTGCCTGTAACCTCCCTGTCATCACAGATGTCCAGGTGAGAGCCACCCTCAGGACAGCAGAATACACAACATGAATGGGACCTGATGGTATCCCCAGTTGCATGCTACATAAACTCTGACAGGAGCTAAACACACATATAGAAGTGCTATGTAACACTAGCCTGACTACAGGATATGTACCTGTACACTGGTGCACAGCAGCAGTGGTTCCACTCCACGAAGGAGGCACCTCAACATACCAATACAATACAACACAATACATTACATTACAATACAATACTATACAATATGCTATTGCCCCTGTAACTACAGCAGCATACTGTTCTGCTACCCTGGCCATTGTGACACATGTGGTGTGATCGTACCTGCTGCTGTCACACAGTTACACAGGGTGACTCATATGGCATATTACCTATCTGACTAACATTCAGCAGGGGTATGTGTGACATGTACTCATGGGGAGTCTTGCGTCTTAACACTGTGTGGTTTATTGCAGGGTTTGTCTTATCTGTGGGTAGGAACTTTTACCTCCACATGTGCACTCTATTGCAGTGGCACGGACGACACACAGCAGACATTTAGGTTGTGGATGGTGTGAGGTGTTACTATGGTTGTTGGACATCTGTCATGGGTGTGACTTAAATATGTAAATCCGGGTGTGGTAACCTCTATGTGGGTAGTATATGTGTACTCTGTGGTGTTGTCAGTCACTGTGCATTGGTAATGTGTTTGAGTGCATTGTCACAGTGTTGTACATGTCACTGTGTCCTTCTCCATATCTGTAGCTGTCATGTGAGGTCCATACCGTGGCAACCATTTTGTGGTGTGGAGGGTTACACCGACCTACATGTCCATAGCTGACACACCATGTCCGCTGACACATACCATGTGCAGGTATTCCAAGGATAGTGTACGACTGTGAATATCATTGGGGCCACTATTGTACACATTTGTGACCCTGTTCACCCCTGACACATGCAGTGGTGGGCAGCCAATCACATACTTGGTGGTTACTGGTGTAGGTGATTTGGAATGTGGTATGGTACTCCGGTTTTGACACTGGTGTTCACTCCATGCCTTTGTCACCAGGCACCTGTTGCAATACATCTGTACACATGTGCCTCACTCAGAATTTATATACATCTCTCTCTCTCTCTCTCTATATATATATATATATATATATATATATATATATATGTATATAGATATATCTATATGTATATATATATATATATATATATATATATATATATATATATATGTCTGTATACATATACACATATATATATTGATGTACATATATTGCTATAGATGTGGAGGGGGGGACACAGAGGGGGTGAGAGTGACAGAGGGGGTGGAGCAGGCTGTGTTGAAGGTCATCATATACAGTCATACCTGTAGATAGTCAGATCAGACTGTCTATGTATATGTATCTACATATATCTATATCTGTATGTGTGCATTACATATATATGTTTGTACAATATTCTATCTACATCTGTCTATGTATTCCTACATCTCTCTCTCTATGTATGTATACATATATGCATATATATATATATATATATATATATATATATATATATATATATATACATATATATATATATATATATACACATACATATGTTGACATACATATGTATCCATATGTTAGACAGGTATATCATCATGTTTGTCTACCATACTGTATGCACACACTAACATACTGCTAAACATACATAACTGTGAAACCTACTTTGTACATGGCACTACAACCTACAATCAACCAACATTGATATGTGCACATAGATGCTCTCACATACAAATGTATGTACAGCCTTCATTGATAGTTGCTGTATGTCCCCTGCCCTTTACACATCTTCATATACATATGGATACAGACCAATGACACATATGGAGGATTCACAGTATGTAGACCTGTATAGTATTACTTTACATTACCTGTGTTTGGCACAGCTGCTTGTGTTGCCATCTGGTTCTGTGTCCTGCTGCTCCACTTCCCAGTTGTCAGCTTTCAGGTGGCTGTTGCTGAACGATTTGTTTGTGTCTGCTTAATTGCAATTTTCTCTGTCTCTGTCTCTGTCTCTCTCTCTCTCTCTGTCTGTCTCTCACGTCCTTCTCAGGGTGCAATGAAAGTATTGCATGTGTGGACTGGGAGTACAGCATACTTTTGTAGGTATCTCCATATGCCCATGTGATAGCCTCTGTACCAATTGTTAGCCAGCATTTGCTAATTGCATGCAGCCAGTTGTGTACTGATTGCAGTTCTCACTGTGATTTCAGAACAGTGCTATAAAAAAGTATGTGAGATAGGTGTAGTCCTTTCAGATTTTAAGGGCAGGGACCATGCTGTTATGCTGTGGACAATGTTCTGTGAGTGTAAAGGTTGGTATCTCTCTCATATTTCCAGGTGTGTTGTAGATTAACATTCCTCCATTCATTTCTCCAATTTCCTGTACTAACTGTGTATGTACACTGACACTTACAACTACTACTACTGTTAATGTGTGTGTGTGTGTGTGTGTGTGTGTGTGTGTGTGTGTGTGTGTGTGTGTGTGTGTGTGTGTGTGTGTGTATGTGTGTGTGTGTGTGTGCTTTCCTTTCACTTTTGCTTGCACTTTGTTGCTAAGGCTTCAATAGTTGCCCTTTACAGTCACTACTTGTATGCCTGCTAGGTGTCCTGACTATAGTGTGCTGCTGTAGCTTTCCTATTTTCCATGTACATTCACACCTTGGAATGCTTGCTATATCTGCTAGGGTGTTACGGCATGCAGTGTGGTCTGGCCATGGTGTGGGCCTTGACATCTATTAGGGTATTTGAGTATGCTGCTGAGCAGGCCCCAGAGACTTTCAGCTTCATCTGTTATGTGCCTCATGGAATGGTACATATCAGTGGGGTACACCCATTAAAATGTCTGGTATGCTGCAGTTGTGACTGTGGGTTAGCATGAGCATATGTATTACTCCACTTTTTCTGCCATGCAAGTGATGAATACTTTCAGGACTCCATAGTTACCATTGCATGTGTTACACCTTTCTGCCTACTGTTTGTACATTTCACATGGAGTCTGTGGGGCATCCCAGTAAGTCATTCACTGTTGCTATGTCTAGGCTCGTAACTATTCAAATATGGTGGTGTCAGACCCGTCATGTGTACAGATATTTGCATGTTGTCCACATTTCTGCCTCATATTTTGGTCAATATCTCATGCACACCTTTTTCTGGCAAATCACTCTGGGCTCAAGTCAGAATATGGTGACAAACATTCAAGTTTCAGACTGCATACCCTTCCAAACATCCCACAAAGTGCAGACCCTGTTACTCTCTGAACTGTCTGCATTTGTTGTAACATTATTTGTAATGTGTCCCTGGTTTTGGGCCTTTGCTCCACATATTTTATTACTTGGTCCAGATGTGTTCCTGTAAGAGGTTGTGGGGTATGGGCAGTGATTATCCTGCTGTGAGTATGTGTGTGGCTTGCAAGGTGCTATAGTGACATTATTACCTACTAGCTTCCAACTAGCATGGCTGTTTCTGTTCACACACTACTATTATGGAAATCCACTAGTTTTGACAGTAATTCTAAATGGCATGCTTTGTGTACTACACATCTATATTCCCTTTACATTCATTCCTACTATTACATGATATATTTATTTTAGCACAATGTTCTTGTATAAGAGTCATGGCTTAGTGGTAAGTCATGCAAACTACTGTTTCTAAGGTCCTGGGGTCGGGACTGACAGTGGGATTTTATTTTGCTTTTGAACTGAGTACAGGACCTGTCAATCAAAGTGACTAAGGCACTTTTAAGCAGTTGTAACCGGGTTAGCGCTGGTTTGCGCGGAGCTCACGCATGCGCACTGTGTTTAGCTCCGCGCACACCCGCTTACAACCGCTTAAATGTGCTTACTCTTGTGCACATCCGAGCTATTTTCTTTGAAAGAAAAGAAAATGGGGAGACAGGAAAGTGGTGAAAAGGGGTCACAAAGAGGGTAAGACAGTAGGGAAACAAGCTTGGGATGTGCAGGAGGGATGTAGGTAAGGCCCATAGCTGCCCATTTCTTCATCAGCAACAGATGTTCATATGTATGTAATTTGGTGTGACATTTGAAACCTTCCACCCCTGAGAGAGGTGTCAGGGCAACAATAATACTTGTTGTACAGCCAATTGTAATTGATAGGTTCCATGTCCAGCAGACATGTGTGCGGAATGGGCAGCTATGTATGGGGCGTAATTTTTTTGTGGGTACAGAGTGCCCTTTTTTTTTTTTTTCAGGTGAGAGTGGTATCTCAGGTGACGGAAGTCAGTACAGCTGGGGAGGTAGGTTGGGTAGGTAAACAGACAAGACAAACAAGACGCATACAGGGGCGGTGTATGACACGTGTGGGGGGTTACACAATTGACGGGGATGGAGGTTTGGATATCCAGAGCCCATGAGCCCACAGATGGCAACAGTGGAACTGATATCCCCACCCATAGGCAGTTGCCACTGTTCCTTCACTGCCCAGGACGGGGCTGTGCTGGGGGCTGTGTAGGCAGGTCAACAGGCAGCTGGCGTAGGGGCTCGAGAACAGAGTCTCGAATCTCCCTACGCACCACAGTCCGGATGCTACGGAGGGTGAGTGGTGTTTCTCCTCCGGCCACACTTGCAGAGGGGGGGCGAGCCCCATCCCCTGCAGTGCTTCCATGCACAGGTGGCACAGGGCCACCGGAGGAGGATCCAGACTCGGCACTAGTGCCAGGTGCACTCGCCAGCTGAGGTGGGAGAGGTGGGTCCGCTGGAACCCGCCTTCCCTGTCATCCTATGTTTTGCATTATGTCATGACAGTTTGGGTTAGTGACATATAATACCATTCACAATTAGTTGTAACAGCATGCATTAGTATTCCCATTAACCAAACACCCAGATATTCACACCATTGAACAGCGTGCATAACACATGCATAATTTGAACAGAAATACACAGTCCAACAACATGCAGGGTTAATTGATGGCAACAGGCCATCAGGTGTGGATGTATGAACAGGGCAGATGCATCAACGGACATGCAAATATATATGACCCAACAGGACAAATGTCCAGGGGTGTTAATTGTGATTGCTCATACCATTTTCATGTGGAATGGGTTATATGTGGTTATAGGGTGGGGTAAAAAAAGTAATATTAACACCTTCGAATAACAATACATATGTTGTACATTTCTAATAGCTACAGTTATATACACACTACTGTTCTAACTACAGTTTCCTATATGATAACTATTTCAACTTGGTGATAGGACTGTTACTGCAACATCAATATACATTTTATGGTTCTTCATACACATTCATATCTAGCTTTGTTCAGCTACATCATCCTGCTACATTTGCTTTATATAGCTGTAGACAAGTGTGGCTGTTTGGTATATCAGACAATCATCCTATCTGCATATTGCAGACTGAGAGCAACATATCCAGATTTTGGGATACACATTCCAGATGCAGCAACACTTTGAACAGATTTTGCTGTTTGGTTTTGAATCTCACATGCATTTCATTCTATCTTGACTGCAGTATACTTTATTCAGGGGTTATTACTACTGTATTGCTGGATTCATGACACTTTCTCACACTCTCTCACTTGCTTTTATTTTACTATTTAGGATGGTACTTCTAGGCTTTATTGACATGTTTTACCAGTAGTTATTACAATCCTTTCCAGCAGTCTCACTTCTGTCATGTTTCAGTATTTCCACAGGGATATATTTCACACATGTGATTTCATCATCTTCTGCAGCTATACTTTTCAGCCTGCTGCAGGTTGTGTACTATTTTCTTACAGGTAGGGCATTTTTATTTCAGAATATATGTCAGACAGTTTCATTTTTTGGTTAAACTTACAGGCTGAAACACACTTTTGTAATCAAGCAATACTTGCATACACTTTCACACTGTTACTTGCAGATTGTATTCCTTACTGACTACACTGCACTCTTTTGCTGACTGTCATACTTTTATATTTCTTTACAGTTACTGGTAGTGGATTACTGACCTGCCTGGTGGCGCAACCGCACCAGCCTATCGCCATAGGCTCTGCGGTTTGCAGAATGGACACCTGCAGCTGTAATATAAATGAAGTAATATTGGAATACACATCTCCATAATATCAGCTAGTTTAATTTCTTACATACATAATTAAATGTTACTTACTCAGTAGTGGGGCGTTGGGTGTTTGCCGGGCCTCCTGGATCCAAAGGTTCAGTTGGTCCTGCTTGCGTCTCTTCAGGTCCGCATGGTGGTGACGGACCTGCTCACCAGTCCTTGGAATCCCTGTGGCACTGGTGAGATCATGAGCCAACCGGTCCCACGCCTCAGCCCTGTATGCTCCCCAGAGGACCTGGCCCTGCATGAGTTGGGCCTCATGATTATGGACTAGGAGCCAGACCATGTACGTGGACTCCTCAACACCCCATCTCTGTGCTCGGAAGCAACTACCCTCTCCTACTCCTGTCATTCTGCCTGCAGGTCAGTTCTACAATCGTTTATGCTGTGTATTCCCGCCTATGGGGCTTATATAGTCCGTTTATCCCGCACATATCTGTGATTGGCCATTTTGGAATTATATCAACTTCAGTAAACCTGCATTGTCATGCTCCAGTTTGCATTCATTCCTATATATTAGCTATTATTGCATTTCTAGGTACTGCTGTTGTGGCTTGGTGGTTTGGTACCTTGACTATGGTGTATAGTATCCTGGGTACGAACCTGGCCACTGCTTTTTATTTTTCATGACTGTCTAGACATGCTGAGGGGTGTGTCTGTGTAAAGGCAGTTTTGATACGGCTTGCTCAACGTTGTCTGTCGGTTTGCGCGGTGCGCAGCTCCGCGCAAACGGGATACGCTGGTTTAAGCCTCATTTGGCTATCGGCACGCATATTACGCTCAGCTCAGTTAGGGGCACATAGATTTAACGTGTTAGACCACTGCTCAGCTACGGGCACTCATTTTGCACCAGTTAAACCACTGCTCATCTACGGGCACATGCACTCACTCTGTTAAACTGTAGCTCAGCTATGAGCACATCTGGCATTTTTTCTTCTTTTGTTACCTCACATGTCTTCAATATAAATGGGCTATTTCATTACATTTTACATAAATTGTGGTTTTATGTGTACATATTTGTCAGGGACTTGTTTCCTGCTTATTTTGAAAAAAAAATAATTGGTGTTGTGGGGGCTCGAACCATGAATGCCTGCTCTTCAGCCAACATCTCTACCGCTACTCGATTGCTTCCTGGCTTATTTAGCATATTTAGTTCTTATATGCTTTCCCATTGACTGCTAACTGTAGCTGCGCTATGGGCACGCCCGCACAAACGAGCGCACTCACGGTTAAACATCTTTACAATTTAAAAAAATATATAACATGTTCATTTATATATATTTTATGTTCATAGTCTGTGGGGGCATGTGTTGTGTTGTGTTTATTCACATTTCCGTGGACTCTGTTGTGGGTGTTTACTTTGGGCACTTTTATACTTCTGGGGGCGTGTCCGCTTGCAGGGCTCAGCCTACGGACACGCCCCCTACTGTCTTACACGGACCATGTTAGACTTAGGTGTGATTCAGCATGCTCTCATGAATATGCAAAGCATGCTGACATCACTCCGTTTAACTGCAGTCTCCGTGTAAGAGTTATAACTCTTACACGGAGGCTTCGTGAATTCTGGGGATTGACTATTTTTTTCTACCTATTATATGATTCGGGATTAGTGAATGATGCTTTTGCCAAATCTGGTAATTATACAGTGAAGTACATTAAATATTGTTCCAACTTGCAATAAATCACTGTGATCATAAGTTAAAAGGTGTGGAATGTAATTACATGACATAAGCACAGTGCATGCAGTCTAGCCTTACAGCAATGCAGAGTGTGTTTCATGGGATGAGAGAGCTATAGCACTCTACAGTTTTCAACAGGGTGCTTTACATTCATTTAGGCTCTTGAACACTGTATTTTGTGTAACCTTTCAAATATCCGTGCCTCAGTAAGTATTGTAAATGAGCAATGCATAATTTCTTCACTACATAGGTGATGGCTAACAACACTATGCTACCATGAAATTTTAAAATTAATATTTATTTATTGTCAAAGATGCAATAAAAGATTACCATCTTAGATCTACTTTTGATATAGTAACAAAATAATACAGCTCCCATTTGAAATGCCGGGACTTGAAATGCCGAGTGCCTAAAAGGCAGAGAAGAGCAAATCTTGAAAATTGCTAATCTCCTTAAAACTTCTTTCTAGGGGGAGGGGGGGTCAAGCCTGTCCCCCTAAACTTATATATAGCAACTCTGAGATCAACAAACCTTGGAGAAAAGGGAATATTCTGAGAAATGGCATCTCGGACTTGATATATACAAGTCTGATCTTTCGGCCATTCACTCTCTGCATTTTGGGACTCACTATAGCAACAACTGACATTTCAAAGGGTTGCCAAATAATTCAGTAGAAAATAAGATGTAAGAGATTTTGCTGTTGTGGTATGGTCTTTTAAATAGATAGATTGTAAAGGTACTTAGGCACTTGGAGGCCCACTTCTATAAACCCAGGTGTTTTTTTGCAGAGAAGCATTCTAATTTGAATGTCTACATCTCACTTTTGAAGTTTTGGCTTCACAAAACAAATGTTTTGCATTAAAAGTTGTTTAGAACTCAACAGTCAACATTTCAGCAGTCAACGGTATCTTGTCTTATGTCTTTGGTATGCTTTTGTAAGAACTTACATAATGTTGTACAATTTCCTCCCAATAATATTTTTTTGTAATAGCTGCATGAACACATCAACCACATAACTAGTTCCAGGGGAAATAAATATGTAGATTTTTCTTTCATATTGTGGATTCTGACCTTAGCTGATGGGTTGTCACATGTTACTGTGGTTGTGCAAATCTTTGCCAGCATGATGAGTAAGCAAATAGTTGACCAAATGCATTCCATTTCTCTTTTTCTTTTCAAAGTGTTGCATGAAATCACACGATAAACCAAGACCATGGCTCTGTCTAGCTAGCTTATGAAATGATAACTTCCTAGCATTGCCAAAATTGTAATTAATACAGTTGAGACTGAGGTGAATATTTCCAGAAAAACTATTTTTTGAGGGACAGACCAAAAGCATGAAGCAAAATCTGGGACAAACTGCAAAATGGGATAACTAGGAGCTATTACACAAATATATGCACACACACACACACACACACACACACACACACACACACACACACACACACACACACACACACACACACACCTGTGTGATTACACTCTGTTTCTGTGAAAAATAAATCTGATTTGAATAGAGTTACTTGATGTTCAAAACTGTGTCTAACATTGTGTCATCAGGTTTGTGAATAATTGTAAAATGTCACTGCAAGTTAATTGATAGGTCTAAAAATTATCAGTGACTCTGAGGGCATCTATTTCAATTAGGGAGTCATTTATGTAAAAAAATAAATACAAATTATGTATCCCTTCCTTGTTCCCCAGTAGCTTCAAAAACTCACCCCAAGCCAACCCCCTCCTTCTCAAACCACCCATCTCCTTCCAATACAAGGACCACACCACCATCAGCAAAACCATCAAAACCCAGCCCATCTATCTCCAAGTCACCCAAATAGCTTAAATTAATTTCCTTAAATACCCATAGCATCTATAATAAAATTGCATAACTGCTCGCTTGGATCTCCCACAGTACACCAGCCATAACTGAAACATGGCAAAAACCACATATTGCATAACTTGAAAGTATCCCTCCCTGGCTATAATATCACCAGGGCTGAGAATACTCAAACAAGGTGGCAGAGTAGCTTTACTATACCCTGACTGTCTTCATATCCTACCCTACTATAAACCTATTCCCAGATTCCATAATGCTGAACTCCAGATCTCCCATTTCAAACTAAACAACACTAAGTAATTATGTATTATAATACTCAATACTTCCACAGCTGATAATACAACAACCATAGAAAACATCCTAAACTGGATCTCACATACAATTTCTAATGAAAACATAATCGTAGGTGACATCAGTTTTTATTGCCAGATTATCTCCACAAAATATCTGTCAACTAACCTAAACCTATCTGTATTGCCTCATTTCCTCCACATACATTATAACTATCCTAAAAAAAAACAGTATCTCAGTTCTTAGCTGGATATTGGTGTCCGATTATACTAAGTATATCTCCAGTGGTACTCTCTCTGATTCCCTCAATGATCACCTCCCTCTATGTGCAAACAAACTCCGTATCCATTATGTCAAGCAACATTTTCTCAGAACTTCCCATAGTTTCACGAATTTTAACCCCAATACGTTTAACAGGATTCTAAGCTCCTTTAATTGCTATATCCTAAAAAATATTCCACTTGACAAAACTGTACACAGATTTAACTCACTTTTCCTCAAAACCCTGAATACTCTAGCTCCAACTAACACAAAAAGAATAAAGAATAAGCATACTCCCTGCTTATCCACTCAAAGCAGGTACCCAATGTGTGAAAGAGATAGGGCTTGGAAAGAGTGGTTAAAAACAGATCTCCCCAAAACTTACCAGATTATCTCAAAACAGAAAAATCTACTTAAGTAGCCCTTATTAAATCAGTCTTCCAATCCTAAAAAAAAATTCTGGTCTTAGATTAATAATATACTCAACCCTGGAACATCCACCACTCCTAATCCTGCCCCAAATAACACTCCCTCCAAAATAGTTTGTTTTTAACACACATTTTGTAAAAATTATTAAGTGCTAAATGAAGATTTTCCTTCCAGTAATCCTGACATGCCCTCTCCTCGGATTGCAAACACCCCCTATTTCACCTGAAATCCCAGCACAACCTCTTACATCAAATGCTACTTCTTAAATTGAAACCCTGTTCTTCTTCAGTGGATAATCTCCCAGAAGAATACCTCAAGCTGGCTGCCATTTCCATACTCTATCCTCTATCTCTTCTAATTAATCTATCAAGGAATTATATGCTCCTTCTCTATGGAAAAAAAATCATCACCTCCCTTTATAAAGGAGGAAACCTATTTGATATAACCAATTTCAGACCTATCACCATATTATGCACTTTGTCAAAAAGTCTGGAGACGTGCATTGACAAACAACTGCTTCAACATATTCTTCAATGAAAGCTCCTGATCTCCACACAGCATGGATTTAGACCTATCCCATAGCATTACCGAGGCCATAATAACTTTTGCAGATACTATTAACAAAGACACAGACAAAGACAGACTTGTTTCCTGTATATTCCTTGGTCTCTCTGAAGTTTTTGATTGAGTCCCTCACCAAAAAATCTTCTACCAACTGACTTTCTTTGGACTTTCACAACTTACACTACTGTCGTTTAACAACTATGTAACCAATAGATAACAAACTAGGAACAAATTGAAAACTTCAAAAATACAGAAGCAGTAGGATCAAGAAATGTTATGTACTTTATTTACAAAATTACCAAATGTTCACTAAGACTTCATCAGAACTAACATTTACTCTACTACTGTTCTCTTATAGAGTCCATTAATTACATATTAACAAACTAAAATCAGTTAACATCGCTAAGTACATTTAAAAGAGCAGTGTAAAAATTCAGTTCTCTACCAACTACTAATATATGTTCTTTACATATAAAAAATATAGGTGTAAATATAAGAATGTAAAAATCACATTACACTTCTAATTGACGCAGCTTTAAAACCAGTAAAATTGAACTATCGTTATGTCCTGGTGGGTTCATAGCATTTAAAAATAATTGCCACTTTAATTCATATTTGTTCAAATGTTTCTCTTTAATAATGCCCCTTTCACCCTTTTTACTTGTTCCAAAATAAAATATTTGAACATATGAGTGGGATACAAAACTACATGACTGTATAAGGCATTAGTGATCTCTGCCATCTTAACATTTCAAATGCTCTCAAATCCTCTCTTTTATCCTTCTATTGTTTTTCCCCACATAGAATGTTAAGCAGCTTTTACAACAAGCAATACATACAACTTCCTTGGTTTCACAGTTATAACATCTCAACGCTTTATAATTTCAACCATTGATAATAATACTCTCCCTATTCAGTATTTAGGGGCAGTGGGAGCATTGGGAGCACCTACCACACTTGAAAACACCCCTAGGCTGTCCATTATTTGTAATTTTAGATTTTGGTCACTCTAATAACTGTTTGATACATCTCCCTTTCATAAAACAACTCATTGGTTCCTCTCCCACCATTTTATCAACCTCTTTACTACACAAAAAAATCACCCAATTTATTTCCAATATTTTAATAATGTCATAACTATCTAAGGAAAAGGTAGCAACAAGCAATCTACTTTTGTTAAATTTAATCAGGTTAACAAACCTTGCCCCTTCCTCGTTGTTATTCCCAATGAATTTGGAATGGTTCATCATATTACCTAATAATGGTTTATATATCCCATTTTTCCTTTTTGCCATGACCTCATTTCTTATTTCACTTAAAAGCTCCATAGGATAACCTCGGTTTTCAAAAAAAAAAAAAAATCACATAATCACATTCTTTCTCAAATGTTTCAATCTCTGTACCCATTCTTGCTATTCTAACTAAATGACCTTTCACTGCTGCCTTCATCTAATGTTTGGGATGCCAATTTTGTAGTGAAGGTAAGTATTAGAAAAGGTAGGTTTTCTATAAATGTTAGAAATATAGCTCTTATGTTTTCTTTCTTTGACCAATTCAATATCCAAGAATACAATTTTATCAACATTAAAGTGATATGTAAATATCAAAAAAATCTGCAGTACTTGAAACATACTCAAAAAATTATTTCAACCTTTCTTCCAAGTCCACCCATATCATAAATACATCATCCAAAAAACATGTGTAATAAGCCCAAGAGTGTGCAAGCCTACTTATTTATTTATTTATTATTTATTTATTTACATGTGTTGACTGGGAATGTCCTACTGGATGCAGGTCCATTTTCAGCAGAGGCCTGGGGAAAAAAGCTCCACAAATTAAAATATTACAGACATAGCTACCATCACTAAATTAGCAAAGACAGGGGCACAGGCTACCCTCATTGCTACCCATGTCTTCTGTTTAAAACACTGACCTTCAAAAATCAAATAATTATTTTCCAAAACAAGTTCCATCAAGTGAACAATTAAATGAACCCTGTCAATATTTAGGTCACCTATATGAAATACCATCCGTTCAAACCATTCTAACCTCACATCATGGGGTATGACAAAGTATAAATTATTTACATCCAAAGTCACTAAAATGGAATGCTCATTGTATTCGAAATGATCAATCTCAGTTAAAAAATGCCAAGAATTTCTGCATATCTGTGGGATCTTTTGAACCGTTCTTTTTAGAGTTACATCAATGAACTTACTTACTTATATAATGTGTTTTTGATCTATTACAGTCTACTATTGGTTTAAATGGAACCCACAAGGACTTAATGATAGTTGTTTAATTTTACCAGTTTTAAAGTTGCGTTAATTAGAAGTGTAACATGATTTTTACATTCTTATATTTACACCTATATTTTTATATGTAAAAATATATATTACTAGTTGGTAGAGAACTTTATTTTTACACTGCCCTTTTAAATGTTCTTAGTGATGTTAATTGATTTTAATTAAATTGTTAATATGTAATTAATGGACTCTAGAAGAGAACAGTAGTAGAGTGAATGTTAGCTCTGATGAAGTCTTAGTGACAAAAGCACTTAACATGTGGCAATTTTGTGAATAAAGTTGTAACTTTTTTGAACCTACTGCTTTGGTGTTATTTTGGTGTTTTTTGATGTAACCAATAGATACCAGTCTGTTAAATGGCTGCCCACATTTTCTCCCTTCATTCCTGTCAATACAGGTCTGCTATAGGGCTCCATTCTCAGCCCTCTACTCTTTAATGTATTCACTAACAATTTTCATAAGTCTTCTTCACAAGCTTCCCTCATGCAATGTATTGATGCTAGTCTATTAAGCATTTCTGACAATCTAATACATCTTCAGAGAATTATTCAAGAAGCCTTTAATTCTGTTGAAAAGTTGGCTACAGGATAATCACCTGATAATAACCCCCACCCCCAAAAAAGCAGAATTACTTCTCTTTCTTTTAAAATCCCATTCCATGAAAAAAAAATAGAATTTCTTCCTTCAATAATACCATGGTTGAAATTACACTACATACAAAAGTACTTGGTATGACAATCAATGCCAATCTTAAATTTGTCTTGCACATCCACAACAGTATCAAAAAGCCCCATAAAAAACTAGGCACCCTACCTAAAGTAAAGAAATTCCTTATAGACTCTGCAAAGGTAACTCCAGCTACCACTTACCTCTTACACTTTCTTCTGTATAGAGCCCCTATCATGACCAATATAAAAGCCTCACTTAGTTCTAAACTTCAACAGTGCTATAACAAATTTGTCAGATTCACTTACAACAAACCTCACTGGATCCATCTCTGTTCAGCACTAAAAACACTCACCACCTATCTTGTACTCACCTCACCTTAAACTATAAAATCATCCATACCCCATCTGCCTGCCTAGCAATTAAACATCTACTCCAATGCTATCTTCCCAATTGTACCATTCAATCAATTAATAAACACCTGCTTACCATCTACAAACCACAAAGGGCTGTTGGATTCAGTCTCTAGTCCAACAGTGTAGCTAGAACTTGGAATAAAATTCCGATGTTAATCAGGTATATCACAGACCTTCATTTGTTCATACCATTGCTAAAATACTTCCTCTCTGCCTCCTGGCATTGTCCCTGGTCCTCATCTGGGACATAGCTCTCTAATACCCTTCATCACCTTTCTTACCTCCCTTTAAAGCACTAAATCACTTAACCGTCTTATCCCCTTTTAATACCTCACTATCTTGTACTTCTTAAACTATTATACCTACTTCTAATTAGCAAAACCAAATTAGTATTCCCATCACTACTTCTCTGTTACACTCATATTGCTTATCTCCTCTAATACCTCATTCTATTATGTTTTTTAAATTACTCCTACCTATCTTATGCACCACTCTATCTGTAAAGTCTCAGTACAAGGTTTGTAAATTTAATGTTTGTGAATATCAATATAAATGTTATTATACTGACTATTATGCTATGCATTCACTGAATTTGCATTATAAAATGTGTTATTGTAAATATTGATTGCATTAAATACCATACCTTGGAGCTTATCTGCCCAAGCCTCCACTGGAAAAAGGGTACCTGTGCCCAGTTGGACATTTCCAATAAACAAATATCAATAAATAAATTAAAGCTGATTCAGGACTTTGTTTATATCTTTCCCGTGTGCTTAATCAGCAAGTCTGCAATGTATTCTATTATTTTATGGCTGGATGAGTATAGGGTAGATGTTGGTTTGAATTCCCAGTGTTAAACTCTTCAATCACGTTTTGTATTTGGAATCATTGCTGGTGTAGTTTCCAGTTGTATACTGGTAGCAATTCTCCCTGCATGATGTTTTAGTTTTCTCCAACATTGTATGGTTGAGGAGTTAGTATATATAATTATAGTATATATCAGTAAGGGAGACATGGGAGGTCAAACCCTCTACTTTGGAGATGCAGGGTCTTACCTCCTTCCAAAAGTATTTGTATATATTTTCTGTATACCTGAAGCTTTAACTAGTGTGTTTTGTGCAGCTGTAGCTTCAGGGAAGTATAACTTGTCAAGGCATACTATACATAGCATATTTTCTGTATCATGAACCATCTTATTAAGCTTCACATTCCACAGCACATTAACACTAAAATAAATGATAATTATTTTGGGGGCATACATTTTTAATGAATATTTTGAAATGGATGTATTTCATGATGACAAAATAAATGAGGTCTGCACTTTGCAGAACATATGTAAAGTGGACAGCTTTTACTGCATAGCATTGGTAAATTAATTACAGCAGCACATAAATAAACATGGGCATACATTTTATTATGTTAATATGACCATGTGCACTCTGGTATTAAATTATTTGACAATGTTATCCCAAACAGAATACCCTAATCCAGAGGTTTGATGAAATGTGCTTTATCAACAAGACTGAGGCAGTTATTGCATCTTTGCTGTTGAGCATGGCATTCTCTACGAATGACAGTGTGACTTTCACAAAGGCTAAAGCACAATCACTTCATGGCTCTCAAATAATATTTTCAAATGCATGGATTTAATCCTTTGGTTCAATGAAGTATGAAAGGCTGTGGTAGTCATTCAGTAGTGGCTTTCACATTATATGAATAATCATCCTTTCTGATAACTTTTGAGGTGCCACAAGGCTCCTGTCTGAGGCCCTTGCTATTTATCACGTTTATAAATACTGTCACTCTATTTCTTCACAACATGAATTTTATACTATGGTCAATGGGCAGCTGACCTTATATATTGATCTAGCAATTTTACTCAAATGGGTCTGCCAACTTTGTCCAAATACTTATGTAGAAAAAATGATGATATCTGGCACTTACTAAGGGTGTATTATCACACCCAACAGACAGGAAACACAGTTTTTTACAGGCAGAAATACTGGAGTAGCAACATTTATATACCTCTGTATATTCTTTACTAAGTTTCTGCAGCAAGATTTTCAGTCACTTAACTTTACATAACTGAAGCAGTCTGTGCAAGTAGGAGCTAATACAACACCAAATACAAAATAAAACATCATGCAATAAACGAGTTGTGCAGTTTTACATGCAGCTATCCTACAACACAGCATCACTATTTTGCACTGGAAAATGATGGCTGCCTCCCATTGCCCAAGTACATATGCTTCTTATAAACACATTAATCTTCAAGCATAGTTTTTTAATTATTTAAATTATTTTGCCTTCTTATTATTTAGTTAATTAATTTGAATGTGTTTAGAAGGGTACATTGCCGATCCACATGGAACATTTTCAGTCTAAACCCAGGAAAAATATTAAAAGAAAGAAGATGGAAAGCAATCAATGACAAACTATTGAAAGTGAGCATGCATACGAAGAAACACAAACAAATGTTAGTATGCACATTGACTGTACTTAATCATATTTAAATGTGATACAAAAATTCTACAAGCAAGTTTGGTGTATGAACTAACATACTCAGTCATATTTAGATGAAGAGATAATAATATAGAGGGAACAAACAATTTCAAATATTTACAATTGCTGGAAATGCGTGTAGATGGAGAGAAAAAAGCAAGAAAAAAGAGCTAAAGGCAAGAACAAGTTGTGAAACTGCGAATAATGTATTAAAATTTATTTATAACATATGTAAGATGTACCAGGTAGAACTTAATTTTATGAAGTAAACAGTTTGCACCAGAGGTGTATTATGTGTTGCAAATGGGAAGACTAAACAAGGGAGTGGTTGAGTGAATGCATTAAGTAATATCTTGGTGGTGAAGTCATTGGCAGGAAGCATGTTTATATAGTTAGTTTTAGGCTAGATCTGAATTTAGTGTATGAGTTAATATGTTTTCTCCAGTGAGGATGGATTCTCCATATTGAGGAGCTACAATTGAAAAGCTGTGGGCTGTGTGGTAGAGTTGAGTTCTACATGTCTGAAAGATATTAAGAAAGGCAAAGAGTTGTGACTGCAGCTTGCCATTCGTGAAATGAGACAATTAGAAAATAATAGGTTAGCAGAAGTATGGTTCTTTGAAGTACCAGGAACCATGGGTAACTTGGGTTAGCACTAGACAGTGAAACTCTGTTTGATAGGATGCCTTCTATAGGTTTCCTTGCAAAAGACATTCATACCTCAAGAAAAAGTAGACTTGTAGCTGGAATTTCTCCTGAGATTTTCCAATCAGACTCAGACTTCAGCCAGGAAATATCTCAAGTATCATGGCATCAATGAGTTCCAAGTTTCCTCTTGCCAGCTTACATGTGAAAAAGATTCAGTGGTTCCTAAAGACTACTTGGTCCCAACAACTGCACCCACTGACTTTTCAGATCCCATTGTTAGGCTTTGTGAAGAGACAGATACTTTTGTGGAGGGACCATGGATCCTAGAACCTGTGTCTCCCTTTCTCTGTCTTACATCCCATTCACAATCTATGACAACAGATGCATTGGATTTTGCAAGGGGAGTTGTGTCCATGAGATGTCATACATAAACAAACAGGAGAAATTCAGGTCTTACTCTCTGTGCAGGCTACCTCTAGTTGATTGAGAGATCACAGTTCAGTACTGTTTATCCCTCCAAGCCACAGCAAAATGTAGTGACAGACAAACTAAGTAGGATGAGGAAAGACCCTCATAAACTTGAGACTTAGGGACACAGGTGGACAGTGATCTCTCCTTCGATAAACATATCACCACAACAGTCCAAAAATCCTTCTATGTGGCACACCTCATTACTAGGGGCTTTTCATCCAAAAAAAGGAGGTCATTGTCCCACTGTACTCATCCCTCATTAGACCCATTATAGAATACAATGGTCCGTTTGGTATGTACCTCTCAAGACATCTGCAACAACTGGAAAGGCCACAGAAATACCTCACTAAAAGAATCACAGGCCTAAAGCAGATGTCCTATGCTGATCATCTAATAAAACTCCACCTATACTCTGTCGCATATCATCTACTCAGAGGCGATCTCTGCTTAACATACAAGGCCATGTCAAATCCAGAGCTGTTGGACATTCTACACTTAAAAAAATCCCAATCCCTCAGAGACACATGCTCCAGGGATCAAAACCTTGTCATCACAATGAGCAAAACATGCTGGAGGGATATGTTCCTGACCCAGAGACTCCCAATACACTGGAATAGACTGCCCATACATGTCAAACAGAGCACCTCTTTGGCCCTCTTCAAAAGGAACCTTGATAATTGGATGGGAGATAGGAAATTCACCCTGGGGATCATGCCAGTCCCCCTGCTAGACAAGGGTCCAGGAAAGTAAATACTGTGGGAAGAAATAACCAGAGAATTGTTATGGCTAGGCTTGTATAGGCCCTAGGGCCGATAGCCTAGTACCAACCTATGAACCTATGAATGGAAGTTGAACTAGGGACCCTGTCATGAAATGATCTGGTTGTAGAGAAGTCATCAAGTAAATCTGTTTACTACCTTTCAAAACAGACAACCTAACAAATTCTTCTCCTGGGTTTCTTACAAACAGGCCTGGAAAACAGTTGCCTTTTCATTCCCTTGGACAGGAATATTCCCGTTTACCTTAATACTGATATTGAGGGACATTCCAAAGTTTCAGAAATACTTTCCAAAAATTATTGTGGGACCCTCTTCTTACCCAGGCAACAGTATTTCTCTCTTCTTATGGAATTATCCATAGGCAATTAACACAAGCCCGCTAACATGATGGATCTACACATGCAATAAAAAACTTAATCTGACTGTCAAAATGATTCAGCTCTTCTTTAAAAAAATATATATTAAAAATATATTAATTTAACATATTTACAATATATACACAGAAAGAAAGAAATTCAACTTCACATATTGTTATAAAATGATAGGAATACTTGATTCATCAAGGCAATCTTATAAAATGAACACAATAAGAATATTGGCATTTCAATAGTAAATGTTCAAGGTTATCCCAACCACTAAAAGTCTTAGTATAATGTATACATTTTATTCTGATGACATTTTTTTTAGTTTTTCATAGTATTGGTTGTTGTTGTAACATAGTATTGGTGATAAATTTAAAAATTCTTTGAATATAGGAACTGAGTTTGATTTCCAGTTTTTTGTAACAACTTTTCTAGTAACTGCCAAGATAGCCCAAAACTTTGTTTGCTCTTTGTCTCTTACAGATACATTACTGATCTAGTTAAAGAACAATTAATCCCTTAAAAATATACTGGGCCAGATTCAGGAAGCCTCCGTTTAAGAGTTATAACTCTTACACGGAGGCTGCAGTTAAACGGTGTGATGTCAGCATGTCATGCATATGCATGAGGTATATGAGGCATGGTGAATCACACTGTAACTCTTACACGGACTGTGTAAGACAGTAGGGGGCGTGTCTGTTGGCTAAGCCCTGCAAGCGGACACGCCCCCTGAAGTCTATAATGGCTGAAAGTAAACAGCCATGAGAAAGGCCATGGAAATGTGAATAAACACACTACACAACACATGCCCCCACAGACCAGCAATGTAAAGAGTGAACAGATGTTATAAAATGAAAATAAAAACTGTTTTATTTTTTTTAAACACCGTAAATGTTTGCTAATGTGTGCGCGGGTGTGCTACTAGCGCAACTGCAGTTAGCAATCAGTGGAAAAGGATATAAGAACTAAATATGCAAAGTAAGCCAAGAAATAATAGCAGAGCGGTAGAGTTGTCGGTTTGAGGGCAGGCAAGGTTCGAGCCCACACAACACCCTTTTTTTTTTTTTGTAAATAAGCACTAAAAAGGCCCCTGACAGTATTGTACAAATGTAAAAGTATTTCCTTTTGTAAAATGGAATGAAATGGAACATATATTTACAAGTAATACAAGAATAAAAATTGTTAGAAATGTACTGATAGCTAAACTGCAGTGAGACAGAGTGCCCGTAGCTAAGTAGTGTTTCACAAACTGCAAATTGCTTGCTCAGAGCTAAGCACTGGTTTAACAGGCTCAAACTGTGTGCAACTAGCTGTGCTTAGCTTAACATGTGTGTTACTAGCCAATTAAGATGTAACCCAGCGCATACCGTTTGCGCGACGCGCCCACAAGCTAACCGGTGGTGCGCATGCGTGAGCTCAGCAAACGGCGCAGACCTGGTTTTAAGTGCTTAAAAGTGCTTTTGGCATGTTTGATTGACAGGTCCTGAAGTCATTTCCAGACAGTCATAAAAATTAAAATTCAGTGATTAGATTCGAACCCAGGACACTGTGCACTAGAGTCAAGGTACTAAACCACTAAGCCACGACAGCAGTACTTAGAAATGCAGAAATAGCATATATATAGGATGTAATCCAAAATGGAGCATGATAAAGCAGTTTCTGTGAAGTAGATACAATTCTAAACTGGCCAATCATAGAAATGTGTGGGAAAATCGGCATATATAAGCCCCATAGGCGGGAATACACAGCATAAACGATTGTAGAATACACCTGCAGGCAGAATGAGTGGAGTAGGGGAGGGACGTTGCTTTCGAGCACAGCGGTGGGCCATTGAGGAGTCCAGATACATGGTCTGGCTCCTAGTTCACCATCATGAGGCCCAACTCATGCAGGGCCAGGTCTCATGGGGAGCGTACAGGGCGGAGGCATGGGACCAGTTGGCTCATGATCTTACTAGTGCTACTGGGATTCCACGCACTGGTGAGCAGGTCCGTCACCACCATGCGGACCTGAAGCGATGTAAGCAAGACCAGTTGACCCAATGGATCCAGGAGGCCCGGGATATGCCCAACGCCCCACTACTGAGTAAGTTACATTTTGCCTATGTATGTAAGGAATTCAACTAGCTGATACCATGGAGATGTGTATCCCAATATTACTTGTTTTGTATTACAGCTGCAGGTGTCCAGTCTATGAATCGAGAGACACATGACCGCAGACTGGTGTGGCTGTGCCACCTTGCAGGTTAGTAACCCCACCTAGTACTTGTAAATAAATATTATAGTGTAGCATGTAGCAGAACACTGCAGTGTATTGCTTAAAAGTAATAGAATGTGCAAGCAGCAAGTAAAAGTCTGCAGGTATGGCTGCAACAAGTTCATCAGTATGCAAGTGAAATGGGAAATATAAGTGATAGAAATAAATAGTGCTGTAATACAGATGTCCCACCATTAATTAAATGTAGTATAACCTGCAGTAGTCTCAAGAGTACAGCTTCAGAATGTGAGGTAATCACATGTGAGATATATCCCCTGTTGAAATGCTGAATCATGACAGAAGTGAGGCTGCTGTAAAGTGTTGGAATCCCCACAGGTCTAATATGTGAACAAAGCCTAGAAGTACCAACCTGAACTGTGAAATTGCAGGATGTGTGAGAGTGACAGAAAGGGTCATGTATCAATGAATAAAGTAGTAATAACACCTGAATATATAAGTTTCAGTGTGGTTCTACAGAACTAAATGCATGTGGGAATTAAAACTTAACATCCTAAACTGATTTCAGTGTGTCTGACTCTTGAATGTTCAGGCCAAAATCTGTATATGGTGATCACAGTCAGCAATTTTCAGATAGAATGAATGATTGTCTGACATACTAAACATCCATAGTTGTCCCCTGCCCTGTCATCAAAGTGTAGCAGGATGATGTATCTGATCAAATTCAAACTAACTAGGATAGTGATGTATCTGTAACAGGTCTAGCATGACAGTCAAGTAAAAATCATTTGGAAACTATCACTATTACAAATGTATATCAATGTATAATTTATGAATGTGTCATCATTTTCTTTCTCCACCCCACCCTATAATTGCAAATTAAAAACCCACAAAATATTGGCATGTGAACATTTCATTAACCATGGACATTTGTCCTGTTTCAAAAATATATGCATGTCTGTTGTTGCATGTGCCCTGGTCATACCTGCAAACCTGCAAACCTGATGGCCTGTTGCCATTAATCATGTTGTTTCATTGTGTATTTCCGTTCAAATAATGCATGTGATATTGATATGCCCGTTGTTCAATGGTGTTAATATCTGGATGTTTGTTTAATGGGAATACCAATGCATGCTGTTACAACTAATTGGAATGGAATAATATGCCACTAACCCAAACTAACATAACATACACACAAACCTAGAATGCTTGGGAAGGCAGGTCCCAGCGGACTCACCTCTCCCACCTCAGCTGGCGACTGCACCTGGCACTAGTGCCCAGGCTGGACCCTCCTCCGGTGGCCCTGTGCCACCTACGGGTGGAAGCGCTGCAGGGGATGGGGCCCATCCCCGCTCTGCAAGCGTGGCCGGAGGAGCACGTCCACTCACCCTCCAAGGTGTCCGGTCTGTGGTGCGAAGGGTGATCCAAGACTCTGTTCTTGGGCCCCTATGCCAGCTTGAGGCCCGGGTGGCACAGCTTACGGGCTTGCCCATTGTCTCGCCTGCACAGCCCCCAGCACAGCCCCGTCCTGGGCTGTGAAGGAACAGTGGCAACTGCCTATGGGTGGGGATATCACTTCCACTGTTGCCATCTGTGGGCTCCTGTGTCTTGGATATCCCAACCTCCGTCCCCGTCAATTATGTAACCCCCCCCACATGTGTCATACACCGCCCCTGTATGCGTCTTGTCTGTCTTGTCTGTTAACCTACCCAACCTACCTCCCCAGCTATACCGACTACCTCACCTGACATACCACTCTCACCTGATAAAAAAACAAAAAAAAGGGCACTCTGTACCCACAAAAAAAGTATGCCCCATACATAGCTGTCCATGTTGCACACATGTCCGCTGGACATTGAAACTGTTAATTACAATTGGCTGTACAACAGGTATTAATGTTATCCTGACACCTCTCTCAGGGGTGGAAGGTTCCAAATTTCACACCAAATTGCATACAAATGCACAGCTGTTGCTGAGAAAGACATGGGCAGCTATGGGCCTCACCTACATCCTTCCCGCAAATTCCAAGCTTGTTTCCCTACTGTCTTATCCTCTTTGTGACCCCTTTTTCACCACTTTCCTGTCACCCCTTTTTCTTTTCTTTCAAAGAAAATAGCGCGGGTGTGCACTTGTGTGCGTGGAGCTCACCGCCAGTGCGCATCGTGAGCTCAGCAAAGCGAGCAGACCTGGTTTTAAGTGCTTAAAAGTGCCTTTGGCACTTTTGATTGACAGGTCCTGTACTCATTTTGAAAGAAAAATAAATATCCACTGTCAGTCTCGAACCTAGAACCTTGATAACACTAGTCTGTATGACCTACCACTAAGCCATGACTCTAATACAAAAGAATAGTGCTAAAATATATATAACATGTAATAGTAGGAATCAATATAAAGGCAATATAGGATGTGTACTAACCAAAGCATGTCAGGTAGATTTTTAATGCCTGAATTACTGGATCCCATACTAGTTTAGTGTTCACGGAAACAGCCCTGCTAATTGTTAGCTTGTACATAATAATGTAAGGTAATGTACATATATGAAATTATTATATGTACACACACACACATATATATATATATATATATATATATATATTAATACATGTGAAATATAGTGGTAGGTGTCAGTATTCACACACACACTGACTACAGGAAACAGTGAAAATAAATGCTGCAACCACAATCTGCAACACAGCCTGGCCCCTGTGAGACTTAATAACCCTTTTAACTACATAAAGGTGCCTTCAGCACTTTGATTGACAGGTCCTATACTCAGTTTGAAAGAAAAATAAATTCCAACTGTCAGTCTCGAACCCAGGTAACATTAGTCTGTATGACCAACCACTAAGCCATGATTCTCATACAAGAACATAGTGCTAAAATATATATAACATGTAATAGTAGGAATCAATATAAAGGCAATATAGGATGTGTACTACCCAAAGCATGTCAGGTAGATTTTTAATGCCTGAATTACTGGATTCCCATACTAGTTTAGTGTTCACGGAAACAGCCCTGCTAATTGTTAGCTTGTACATAATAATGTAAGGTAATGTACATATATGAAGGTATGTATATGTACACATACATATATATATATATATATATATATATATATATATATATATATATATATATATATATATTAATACATATGAAATATAGTGGTAGGTGTCAGTTTCCATACACATTCACTACAGGAAACAGTGAAGATAAATGCAGCAACCAGGATCTGCAACACAGCCTGACTCCTGTGAGACCTACTAACCCCTTAACTGCTTAAAGGTGCCTCCAGCACTTTGATTGATAGGCCCTGTACTCAATTTGAAAGCAAAATATAAGCATACTAGTAGGCCCTACCACAAGACCATTGTAACACTAGTCTGTATGACCTACCAGTAAGCCATGACTCTCATACAGGAATATAGTGCTAAAATAAGTGGAACATGTAATAGTAGGAATGAAGATAAAGGTAATATAGTATGTGTACTACCCAAAGCATGTCAGGCAGACTTTTACTGTCCCAATTACTGGATTCCCATACTAGTGTAGTGTTAACAGAAACAGCCCTGCTAATTGTTAGCTTGTACCCAATAATGTCAGCTAATGTACATATATGACAGTATGTATATGTACACATATATATATATATATATATATATATATATATATATATATATATATATATATATAGCAATACATATGAAATATAGTTGTAGGTGTCAGTATGCATACACACTCACTACAGGGAACAGGTGAGAGAAATGCAGCAACCTGAATTTACAACACAGCATGAAGCATGAGAGACGTACTAACCTTCACACTCACAGAACACTGTCAACAGCATACCAGCATGGCCCACGCCCTTACAATCTGAAAGGGCAACGCCTATCTCACATACCCTTTTATAGCACTGTCCTGAAATCACAGTGAGACATGCAATCAGTAGACAACTGGCTGCATGCAATTAGCAAATGCTGCCTTACAATTGCTGCAGAGGCCATCACATGGACCTATGCAGATACCTACAAAAGCATCCAGTACCCACACTCCACACATGAAATACATTCATTGCACAAAACCGACAGAGAAAGAGAGAGAGAGACAGAGAGAGAACAAAACAGAAATAAAGACAGCCAGCAGCAAAACCAGCAGCAGCAGCAGCAGCAAACAGCAAGCAGCAAGCAGCACCACTGACACAGCAACAGCTGCCACAAACACAGGTAATGCAAAGTAGCAGGTTAATACTGCGTTTACTGTGACACCTCCAAATGTATCATAGTTCACTATCTATAGGTATGTCCATGAGATAGGTTGTGTGTACATAGTCCTGAAATATATACATATGTAATATTGCTGTACATGTTGTCCATACTTAAAACTTCCATAGCTTAGAACACAAGGCCAGTTATGCATATGATGCAGTAGTTCCCATGGTCAGTAGAGGTTCCTCCTCATTGGTGTGGGACCACTGTGTATGTATGGCACTGTTCAGGTACATATCCTGTAGTATGGCCAGGGATTAATATAAGTCTGTAATGTGGTGCTATGTCCTCTAGGGGTGAACGTATCACACATCCAGGGATACCATTTTGTAACAGTGATGCTATGTGTTCTGCAATGTTGAGGGTGGCCCTCACCTGGACATGTGAGATGATAGGGAGGTTACAGTCATCTGTGATAACTAATTCCACTTGTGTAGGAGAATGGGGGGGGGTACCTGCACCTAAACTGTCTGCAACAATGTTGCCAATATCTGTGCATGTGGTGAATGTGAAGCATCTTAACACTGCTGACCACAGATGCCTTGCCTTCATGTGAATCTGCCCTGTGCTGCAGTAGCCTCCTGCTATTGTTATACAATGTGCCTGTATCTGTAGTCCACTGGACAGGATAAATAAGTGGTGTGCATACGGTCTGGGTTAGATATGTGTGTGCACAGTACATGCACTATGTGGGATGTCTGTGGTAAGCTTTTGTAAAGGGGCCAGCAGTGTGTGTTGTGGCTTCCACTGTCCCAGTGGGCTGCATGGATAGCATCACAGTCCTAACTAGTGAATAACTGTGTAATTACATGCATACATAGCAAGGTAGTGTACTGTGCTTGTGGTGTTGTTGGGATATGTATATCCAGGCTGAGTAATGTGTTTCCACATCACAGGGTTGGATGGCAACACACATACAGTATGTAGGGATGAACACCCAGAGTGTTTCAGACGTGTTGCCTGTGCAGAAATATCTGGCCATTACCTGTGCATCCCCCACAACACACACACATGCAACATATGGCAGAAGTACTATAGCAGTACACATAGGTTCATAGGTTCATACTAGGCTATTTGCCCTAGGGCATTGATAAGCCTAGTGGAATGTGTTTGTCTTTTGCCACCCAATTAATATTTATGCTGCTATGCCCTTTTCCGAGGTTAGTATACTGTGCCTCTGTCTAACAGTGACATAGAAGTGATACCCGGGGTACAACTATGATCTCCATCCACTCATCCAGATTCCTATGGAAGAGAGTCAATGAGGGACTCTGCCTAACCTGTACTGTGAGTTCATTACAGAGTGAAGGGAGCCTCTGGGTTAGGAATATGCCCCTCCAGCTTGTCCTATTTATGTCAGTGCTAAGGTTCAGGTCTCCTGAGTGTGTGGCTGTATGGGACTTTGATTTCCTGAGGTGCAGCATGTTCATTACTTCTGGGTTGGACATGGCTGTATATGGCAGGCACAGTCTGCCTCTGAACAGGCAGTATGCCACTGAGTCCACCTGGATTTTCTTTAACTGGGAAGCATATGGCATCTGTTTGAGCCCTTTGATCCTCTTGATGAGGTACTGTTGGGCTTTACCAGTTGCTGTAGGTGTCTGGTTAGGTACATCCCAAAAGGTGCATTGTACTCAATTATAGGCCTAATGATGGATGAGTAAAGAGGCACAATGACCTCCCCTGCCGTACATGTGAATCCCTTCATGATTAGCTGGGCTATATAACATGTCTTTCAATCCACGTTGGCCATGTGGTTGACAAATGACAGATGCTATCAAGTTTGTTCCCCAGGTCCCCAATTACGTCTTCTGTACTCAATGGCTTAACACCTATGTGGTACTTTGCCACCAATGTGGAGGTGTGGGAATCTGCGATGAATATTGATACTCCCCCCACCTTTGTTGTCTGGTCCAAGTGTTGAGGCCGACAAGAATGGTAACAGGTATAACTTGTTAGTGCTGGTGTGCTCCTGGGAAACCTGAAACATGTTTTTGTTACTGCACAGATATCGATGTCCATAATGCTAAGTAGAGTTTTGAGTGCATGTATCCTGAGGTCCAGACTTCTGGTGTTGAGTAGCATCACTCTTAGTTCCACATCCTTTGTGATACGTATGGATGTGGGTTTGCCTTATGAGCCTTGCCTAATAAAGGCACTATGGGTGTAGCAAGAGCCTCTGCCAAAATCAAAAAGGCCAGGGGTGACAGGTGCAAGCTGTCCCTAGCAAAGCATCATGGCTTGTACAGCATATCACCCCAAGATGGCAGGCATTGGCTCACCTGTGAATGACACCAGTACTTCATTCAATTGTTGAAAGGGATCATCTTGCCTTGATATTGTGGCATAATTCTTGGTGAGGGTAAGATGCTACTCAAGGTCAGGGTCATACTGTCATGGGCTACATGCTCAGAGAGCTCCTTTCTGTCTCATGTCATGTAGTCCAGGGAGGTATGTGTCAGGTCATTCACACCAGCATGGACATTGAGTGAGTCATACCTGTACTTGCCTTGGAGTTACTTGAGTGTTTGTGTTATGTGGCAGGTCGTAGTGCCCGACAGGCTGCACACTGTGACCCTCTCCTCACTAAGCCTGGTGAACGTGATATCAGTGTGCCTGATGATAGAGGCACCTATTACAGGTGTATGAGGTGTGTTGTTTACTGTTAAGGGCTGTGAGTGTTCAGCACATTGGCTTTGTGAGATATGTGTTGCACGTGTTTGTTTCTGTGGCAGTGGTTGCTTGGGTGTCCGCTTTGGAGGTCTCTGCTGCGTAGGCAGATCTGTAGTCTGAGCCTCCGAGTATGTTGTCGTGTGATTATGTGTTAGTTTTGCTGTCGTGGTAGGTCTATGTGAGACTGGAAGTGTAGTGAGTGTGGTTTCCTTCTCCACCTGACTGGTTATGGCAGTATTGAGTAGAGAGAGCCTAGCCTCCAGTTTGGCATATGGTTGCATCGCTCACATGTGTTTGAATTTGTTGTTAGGAGGAGGGGGTCACGGCATGCGTGACATTGCGAATGCTATTCGTAACTTCACAGATGTCGTTGACAGACATTGTGGGGACATACAACAGCTGCTCCACAACCAGATGTCCATGGGCCAGGGCGATGGTGTGCGTTTGCGATGTCGATGTGGCCGTATGCCAGCAACAGCACCAGCTGGCAGTGGCCGCAGATGACAACAGGCCCACTCACACACCTCAAGTGCCAGCCCCAGCAATGCTGGGTCTGTGCTGTCATCAGGACACCCCAGGAGACCACGTGCACGTAGCTCTGGACAGTCCCAACAGGGAACTGTGTCCAGTCAACACACCCCCGCTTCCGATGACAGTACCCAGTCTGGGTTAGTACCAGATATGGTCCATAGCACCCCTGCCAGGTACAGGTACTATGTCCGTGCCCACAGACACTGATCTGGATGACCTGACAGGTGCAGTCTGTGGCTGTCCACAAAACCCTGTACATGGCAGCCATTATGTGGGACTGTGTGCGTGCTTACACACATGAAGAAATGTAACACCTAGGGCAAACACATACACACACACACTGCACCAACACTGGTCCACCCTGTACTGCTGCCCCTCACAAACACACATACACACACATGTCAATTGGTGTTACCAGTGGCTGGCTTGGGCATACCTAACCCACACCCTGTGCATATGATGACACTGTGCCACCTCCTGCATACTACAACATTAGTGCAGGAAAAGGTAAACATGTTGCTGATGCACAGGGTGACTACATAGATGTGTATTAGTAGTAACATGTTGGTAACTGTTCACTGTTCCACTATGATTGTGTGTATATCCCAGCATTCCTGCTGCAGTAACTGTATGAATGTCCTGAATTGTTATCTGCACCCATACTACTTACCAAAGTGTACCAGCTGCACACCATCACATACTACCGTTGACTATGGGAATGTGCATCATGTGCTGTTATGTAGATTCAGCTATATGTATCTGTTCTGTCACACATGCATTTAAACACACCCTGCTACCCCCACACATGCACACGCTCACCTGCCATTCCCATTATTTATTACCCTACATGAGTAGCTGTCTATACATGACAGGTACACATTTGAAAAGTGCACTATGTGGATTACTACCGATTTCCTCCTCTCTACCTGTACTCACAGGGTGCAGGCAACCTCATTAGTTTAAAAGTGTTATGTGCATCAGGTACTGTGGTACCCTGATTGCCACATCAAACATGTTTTCCATACGGAAATGCACACACAGAAATATCCCACATCCACACACTTGCCACATTCAGACTTTAAAACACTATCTAGGTATATTCTGGTACATGTGCGTGTTACAGTAGCATGTAGCACTATACTGAGTACTGGCAGTTGTCTGTTGTCATGTTGTTTGTATAGAGTAAAAGGATTGTTCGTTTATCCTACTTCGTTTTGTGGACATTACTTGAAGAAGTGTTACCTTACATGCGTTATTGGTACCAACACCTTCTCTTTTGTTGTTTTGTTTGTATAGGGTGATGTCAACATCACTGTTTGTTAAGGGAAATGTGCACCCTGTAGTGCATAGCCCCATTTGGCAAAAGCCACATCCCACCCCCACCATTGTGCACACACACTAACCCCACCCACAGTAAAACACATACTTTCCATTTGCAAGATTCAAACCCCAACCTAACTGTGTTATGACACTAGAGGTAAACACATTAGCAGAGTGTGCTATTTGCATTAATGGGAGAGACCCTTTCTAATGCTGTACTTAGAGGGTGCTGACATCATCTGTGTTTAGAAAGAGGGATGTGCACCCATTAGTGTGTTCTCCCAGTTGGCAAAAGGCACTTTTCCCTCACAGCATTATGCACACACACAAAGCCCACTCATACATTCCCTTTGCAGGATTTAAACCCCTGCCTAACTATGTTATGACACCAAAGAAAGATGCATTAGCAGAGCACACTATACGAACTACTGGAAAACTTTAAGTCAGGTAATATAGTTATAGAGTGCTGACATCATCAGTGTTTCAAAAGGGGAATCTGCATCCTGTAGTGTACTGTCACAGTTGCTAATATGGGCATTTCCCACACACACATCAATGTGTTTGAGGTTTGCATATGTGGGGGATCCAGTACTCCAGTGTGATTAGTATATAGTTCGATTGCAACAATGAGGGATATACTGCAAGTGGTGAGCATTTTGTACTCATGTTTGTGATGATCAGGTCTAGTATATCTGCCCCTCTTGTGGTAAAGTTGACTACCTGTTCCATAGCTAAAGAGTGTCTGAACTATGGGAACCCTAGAGCTTGGGTATTGTGGCTTGAGTAATGTTCACAGTCTATGTTTGGGTAGCTGACATCACCCAGTATGATGGTGTTTGCAGAGAAATCTATACTCTCCTGTGTCAGCATGAAGGCTGTGTGGGAGTCCTGAGTTTGAGAGGGTGCTGTAAGAGCTCCTCTGTGTCTCTTTCCATGTGGTCCAGGGAGGTACATCTCAGGTTGTTCACACCAGCATGGACAATGACTGCCTCATACTTGTACTTGCTGTGGAGTGACCTGTGTGCTTGTGTTATGTGGCACATTCTATCACCCGACAGGTAGCTAAATGTGACCCTCACCTTGCTCAGTCTGGAGGGCGGAACGTCAGTCAACAGCTCATGTCAAGCATGTTCACACTCCTCATAAATGATGTGGAAACATTCAAAGCCCCCAGGCCTGTTGAAAATATGGACCAGACTGCAGATACCTGTATAAAGGCATTCTATGGACACATTCAGGAATGCATGGATCTTGCAATCACATATGAAAGCAAGACCCATTCCTCCAAAGGCAGATGTCCTGTGTGCTGGACACCAGCCATAAACAAACTATACAATAGAAGGATGAAGCCACTACATGATACAACAAACTCCCAAAATGTGAAGGCATCACTGATGAGTATTAGAAGACAACTACAGACACTCATAAGATTGTCTAATGCCATCTTTGAGAGAAGATTCCAAAGACACTGATGATAATCACAAGGCTTTCTGTAGTTATGTTAGGAACCTGGGTGGTAATACCCAGATATGCTCAGAGGTAGTCCAAGATGTTACACGAAATATCAAACACACAGACATTGCCATCATCCTAGTGGACAGGTTCACTGCTACCTTCTCCCCCCCCACCACACCAAAAGGGCATATATGTCTCCCAGCAGAGTGCTGCCCCCCCGACATCCCAGATGCTCAGGTAAGAGCTGCCCTCTCCAAAGCAATAAACACTGCATCAATGGGAACAGACAGTGTCCCAGGCTGTGTCCTACATGAACCCCAAGAAGAGCTACACCCAGACATAACACTACTGTTCAATCCCAGCCTCACTACACGATATGTGGCCAAAGAGTGGCGTACAGCAACAGTGGTCCCCCTACATTCAGGTGGTGCCTTAACGGATCCTGGACACTATTCGCCCCATATGTCTGAATAGCTTGGTCTGCAAAGCTATGGCAAGGATCATCATGAACCTCATATATATAGATATTGGGGACCTACAGACATGTCACCATACACGGTTTGGCTTTGTTAATGGCAGATCCTGCCTCTCAAACCTGTTTGATTTCTTTGAAACAGTCACCAAGGCCACTGTCAAGGGGAAGGTGGTCTACACAGCCTACCTGGACCTTGCATAAGCCTTTGATACAATACCCCACTTGTGCATTCTAGGCTAGCTCACCAGTGTACATATTAACCCCTATGTCACTACGGATATTGCACAGTGTCTCAAGGGCAGAACACACATGGTTAGAATCGCTGGAGCCATGTCAGCCTCCAAACCAGTTACAAGTGGTGTCCCACAAGGCTCAGCCCTGGAATCTGTCATGTTCATTATATATTTATCAGAGGTACAGGCCAACATGGAAGTACTGTGGCTGAGCAAGTCGCAGATGACTGCAAACCGGACGCCATAATCAACTCTCCAGCTAACACACGCATCCTCCAAAAGGGCCTCTTGCAAACACATGACTTGTGCCACAGCCATGGCCTCAAGCTGAATGCCAAAAAGCGTATAGTCATCCCCTTTGTCAAACACAAAGTGACCACAAAGTACCACATATGTGTTAATCCATTAAGTGCAGATGAAGGAATTATGGACCTTGGGGTACACAGGTTGATACCATTCTACCATTTGACAACAACATGGACACAGTGGTTAGGAAAACATTTTATATGGGCCACATCATCATGATGGGATTCACATGTAGATCAGGGGAGGACATTGTGCCTCTTTACTCATCCCTCATCATGCCCATAATTGACTACAATGACCCTGTCGGCATGCACCTTACCAGACTCCTGTGGCAACTGGAAAGACCACATACGTACCTCAACAAGAGGATCAAAGGGCTCAAACAGATGCCACATACTGACTGGTTAAAGAAACAGCAGCTGTACTCAGTGGCATACTGCCTCTTCATAGGCAATCTGTGCCTGACATATGAAGCCATGTCAAACCCTGACTTAATGGCCATGCTGCACCTCGGAATATCCAGATCCCATCAGGATACACACTGGAAAGACTTGAACCTCAGGAGTGATATACATAGCACATGCTGGAGGGACACATTCATAACTCAGAGGCTCCCTTCATTCTGGAATATTATCCCAATAGAGGTTAGGCAGAGTCACTCAGTGACTATCTTCAAGAGTGATATTAATGACTGGATGTGACATTGTAGGTTTACCCTGCGTTCACTTATGTGTCACTGTTAGGCAGAGGCACAGTATACTAACCTTGGAAAAGGGCATAGCAAGATAGATTTACAATGCATGGTGAAAGCCACACACATTCTGGCTAGGTGTATAAATGCCCTAGGGCAGATATCCTTGTATGAACCTATGAACCTATGTATCTTGTTCACCATTGGCCCTATGTGCTGTTAATCACCAATGCAATCTCAATACTATGGTAGCATGTGCAAAGGTCAGTTGTCAGCCACCTCTATGGTACAGTTGTGGAATATGTGAGTCATGTAGTAATGTCACAGCTGCCACATGTACACAGTCAACCCTATCCCCTACCCATGGATGTACAACACATGTATGAGATGGAAACACATGGCCAAACTGTGGACTAAGCACTCTGAACCCAGTACTGGCATAACCTGTCAGGTGGCATGAAATACTACAGTGACTGCAATACCAGTCTGATGTGGACCTACACTGACAGCAATACAAGCATGAAAACACACCGGGCCATTCGTGGAGCCTAAGGATAACATCCTGCATGACTGGCAGACACCTCTGCAGCTGGCACACAGGCATACGTTAGGCCTGCACACAGCACGCATAACACATAGCACACAAATCCTGTGTGCCAAACAAGCACATTCTGTACAGCTATACAACACTACTGCTGCGGTTGTGTTAGGTACTTTAATTGTCCAGTACAGTGAGGACATGCTCACCAGGCTGGACAAGGTGAAGGTCACAGTGATATGCTAATGGGGCACTATGGTCCACCACATAACACAAGCATACAGGTCAGTCAGATGCATGGACACATATGACTCAGTCATTGTCCATGCCACTACAGCTGATGTGTGATGTCCCTCACTGGGATACATGATAGGGAACATGGAAGGGATCACTGAGCAAGTGACACAGGCTGGTAGAACCCTGACCTTGGTTGGCATCAGACCCTCACCAGGGATGCTGACATATTACTGAATGCTGATGAATTACTGTAGCTACAACACCCTAGCTGAACGGTTCTTAGCATGCGGTCACCGCATTGCTATGGAACAACGTCTTACCACTCCCACAACAGGTGAGAACATGCAGCACCTGTTCATCAACAACATGTAGACTATATGCCCCAGACCAGGTGTGTATCCCTCACTACTAGGCTGATAGCATCTACATCTCACACTGTATATACACATCCCACATGCAGCACCTGCACAGAAGACCACAGTCATAATGTTACCCTGTGCAAATACCATGTATTCACATGTGGCAGGCATCACACATGGTAACTATTGAAGGTCACAGGTACATATGTGTATTTGGCACACACATACATCATGTGTGCATTGCCATAACTGGTTTAATCAATGTCATGCATTATTGTGAAAGACAACCTGCACACATGGGCATTCTGTGTGGGCAAAACACACGTGACATGTCTGTAATCAAAAGCCATAAATAATTGTGATATTGTTTAGAAAGGGATATGTGCATCCTGTAGTGTGTTTTCCCAGTTGCCAAAAGGGATATTTCTTTCATACACACTTACCCCCCCTTCATGCACACTTACCACTTGCTGGATTCAAACCTCTACCTAACTATGTTATGACACTAGAGATGGACACATTAGCAGAGCGCGCAATTCACATTACTGGGAGATTTCTTTTCTCCTGATATACTTATAGGGTGCTGACATCATCAGCGTTTAGAAAGGGGAATGAGCATCCTGTGGTATGTTTTCACAGTTGCCAAAAAGGATGCTCCTTACATACACACTTACCCCTCTTCACACACACTTGCCACCTGCTGGATTCAAACCCCTACCTAACTATGTTATGACACTAGAGACGGACGCATTAGTGGAGCGCACTATTCACATTATTGGGAGATTTCCTTACCCCTGATATACTTATAGGGTGCTGACATCATCAGATTTTAGAAAGGGGAATGAGCATCCTGTGGTGTGTTTACACAGTCGCCAAAAGGGATGTTCCTTTCATACACACTTATCTCCCTTTACACACACTTGCTGGATTCAAACCCCTACCTAACTATGCTATGACACTTGAGATGGACGCATTAGAGGAGCACGCTATTTGGATTACTGGGAGGCTTCTTTTCCCCTGATATACTTATAGGGTGCTGACATCATCAGAGTTTAGAAAGGGGAATGAGCATCCTGTGGTGTGTTTACACAGTTGCCAAAAGGAATGTTCCTTTCATACACACTAACCTCCCTTCCCACACACTTGGTGGGTTCAAACCACTACCTAACTATATTATGACACTAGAGACAGACGCATTAGCGGAGCACACTATTCGCATCACTGGGAGATTTCCTTACCCCTGATATACTTATAGGGTGCTGACATCATCAGAGTTTAGAAAGGGGAATGAGCATCCTGTGGTGTGTTTACACAGTTGCCAAAAGGGATGTTCTTTCATACACACTTACCCCCCTTCACACACACTTGCTGGGTTCAAACCCCTACCTAACTATGTTATGATACTAGAAACAGACGCATTAGCAGAGCACGCTATTCACATTACTGGGAGATTTCTTACCCCTGATATACTTATAAGGTGCTGACATCATCAGAGTTTAGAAAGGGGAATGAGCATCCTGTGGTGTGTTTACACAGTTGCCAAAAGTGATGTCCCTTTCATACACACTTGCCATGTGCTGGATTCAAATCCCTACCTAACTATGTTATGACATTAGAGACAGACACATTAGCAGAGCGCGCTATTCAGATTACTGGGCGATTTCTTTTCTCCTGATATACTTATAGGGTGCTGACATGATCAGTGTCTAGAAAGGGGAATGAGCATCCTCTGGTGTGTTTTCACAGTTGCTAAGAGTAACATTTGGACTAAGTGTGTGAGCATGCCCAGTTCAGCCTTCCCATGGCATGTTGTGTGAAAGATGTCTCATTTATCTAAGTGTGTGAGCATGCCCAGTGTGAGCTTTCCATATGTTGAACTCTGCAGCCCATCACATTTGTGGATGAGTGTGACCTTCAACAAATATCTCCAGTTTATGGTTGTGTGTTCTGTGCCATGTTGTGTAGTTACTGTCCAAATGCTTTTTGTGTGAACACAACAGGGATTATACTGTGCCTGCAGGTTTTGCATGGGATACTTTGCATACAATTGTCAACATCTGTTCATACTGACCTAACACTGTAGTACTGTATAGTGTAGTGGTTCAGTACTTTCACTGTGGTGGACAGTATCCTGGGCTTTAGTCCTATCACTGCTTTACATTTCTATAGTGTGCACAACAGCCTGGTTAGGGTCCAGTTGTGCACATCTACACAAAGGCGGTGCCTCTACGGACCCTGGTAATTACCATCCCATAAGCTTAACAAGTCTAGTCTGCAAAGCTATGGAGAGGATCATAATGGAGCTCATAAACAAAGATATAGGGGACATGCAGACATTGGACCCATCCCAGTTTGGCTTGGTCAAGGGCAGATCATGCCTTTTGAACTTGGTTGACTTCTTCAAAACAGTCACTAAGGCCATTGCTGAGGGAAGGGCAGTCCATACAGCCTACCTTGACCTTGCAAAGGCTTTCGACACAATACCCCAATCGGGTATTGTAGAAAAACCTACCAACCTAAATGTAAACCCATATGTCACAAGATGGGTTGCAAACTGGCTTAAGGACAGGACCCACAGGGTTAGAGTTGCTGGCGCTATGTCAGACTCCAAGCCGGTCACAAGTGGTGTCCCACAGGGCTCAGTCCTTGGCCCCCTATTGCTCGTCATCTACTTCTCAGAGGTAAGGCCAACATGGGAGGACTTTTGCTTACAAGGTTTGCAGATGACTGCAAACTGGGCGCCATACTGGACAGTGCATCAGACACGGATATCCTTCAGAAGGGACTCACGGACACTGATAGCTGGTGCCAGAGCCATGGCCTGACAGTAAATGCCAAAACATGTATAGTCATACCCTTCGGGAAAAGCAAGGTAACCCCAAGCTACCATATAGGTGGCAATCCGGTAAGCACAGAGGAGGTTATCATGGACCTGGGGACCCAGGTTGACAGTGGCCTTTCTCCTGACACTCACATTGCTAACGTGGCTAGAAAGACCTTCTACATTGCCCACCTGATCAGGAAGGGATTCACATCCAGATCTAGTGAGGTCATTGTTCCCCTGTACTCTTCACTTATCAGACCAATGATTGAGTACAATGCCCCATTCTGGATGTATCTCACCCAACATCTGCAGCAATTGGAGAGACCCCAAAAGTCCCACACCAAAAGGATAAAGGGTTTCCAACATTTGTCATATGCTGCCAGATTGAAGACACTCCAGCTCTATTCAGTCACATACTGTCTGCTCAGAGGTGACATGTGCCTGACATGCAAGGCCATGTCCAACCAGGAAGTAATGGACATGCTCCACCTCAAAATCACCAAATCCACCAGAACCACTAGGGCAAGTGACTTAAACCTTAGCAGCGATATAAGTAGGACATATTAGAGGGATAGATGTACCACTCAGAGACTCCCTATGCTGTGGAATACAATCCCGGTCCATGTGAGGCAGAGCACCTCACTGGCTCTGTTCAAGGGGAATCTTTACCTGTGGATGGGAGATCATAGGTTTACCCCGGGGATCGTCTCTGTGTCACTGCTGGACAGAGGCATGACAAACTAATGGGCACAGTATTGTTTCCATATAAGGGGTGGCGTATGCCACAAAACTCTGGGCTGGGCTTATAACTGCCTTAGGGCAGATAGCCTAGTATAAACCTATGAACCTATGAACCTATCTGACCATGTTGCATTATGTTCGGATATGAACTACTTACAACAGCCTCATCCAACATCAGTAGTGTATTCCACAACATAGGTGTACATTGGCAAACACTACTGATGTGCCCTAGGCCATTTCTAATGCTAGTCAGAGAGTGTGTTTGTCCTTCACATTGTAAGTGTAGTTTGCCATGACATATGTCTTGTTTAGTATACTGTGCCTCTGTCTACCTGTGACATAACATTGATACCCAGGGTAAACCTACCATCTCCCATCCACTCATTAAGATTCCTGTTGAGGAGAATCAATGAGTGACTCTATGGATAACCTGTACTGGTAGTTTACTCATGCGTGGGGGTGGCTTCTGTGTTATGGATAATGCAGTACAGCTTGTCCTATGTATGTCAGTGCTGGGGTTCAGGTCCCTCATGTGCATAGCTCACTGCCATTCAGATTGTACAAGGTGCAGCATGTTCATTGATTCCAGCTTGGACATGGCTTTCTACATCAGGCACATCTTGCGTCTGGGTGGCCAGCATGGCAGTGTGTGGAGTTGCACTCTGTTTAATCAGGCGACACATTACATGTGTTCCAGCTCTTTGATACTCCTGGTGAGGTACTGTTGTGGACTTTACAGTTGATGGAGGTGTCTGCTGAGGTACACCCCACAGGGGCTGTTGTGGTCATTTGTAACGCTGATGAAGGATAACTGCAGAACCACAATGACCTCCCCTTATCTAGATGTCATAACCTTCATGATTAGGTCGGTATATGGATTGTTTCTGTTAACACTACAGCCACATGTTTGTCCTATGCAGGATATCTATCACCTTGTGTACCCAGGTCCGTCATTACATGTGCAGTATGTAATGGGTTAACACCTATGTGGTAATTGGTGGTCACTTACTGTATATCCACAGAGGTTGACTATACAGTTTTCTCCATTTCACATGCTGACATGGCTATGGCACCAGTTGTCTGTTTCTATGTGGCCCTTTTGTGGGATGCTTGTGTCAGCTGGAGTGTCAGATATGTTATGTGGTTTGTAGTCCTCTGCAAACATGTTCAGGCACAGTCCTTACAAGTTGGCCTGTACCTATAGGGCATATATACCAGACAGGGAAGGTCCCAGGACCAAGCTTTGTGGGATACCTGTTATATGTGGTTTGTAGTCTGACATGGCTGCAGCATGTCTGGCCATGTCAGTTCTGTCGTTGGTCTGGTTTGCAACCCCTCTAGTGACATTGGGGTGTATTTATAAGCTGGTGAGCATATCTATATTGAACACGTAGGGTATTGTATGGAAGGCTTTGCAAGGTCCAGCTACACTGTGTGGACCACATTGCCCTCATCAGTGACCTCAATCACTGTTTCAACTGAGTCACACATGTTTAGGGGCGGGGTCTGCACGTCACAAACCCACACTGGGTAGGGTCGGGTGTCAATAGATCCCCAATATCGTTGTGTCTGCAGTACATGCTTTTCCTTTCCATAGCTGTGCAGACCAAGCTTCTCAGGATTCTGTGGTGGTTGTTTTTAGTATCCATTCAGGCGACACCTTTCTTGAGAACACCCACTGTTGTTGTACACTGCTCTTTGGGTACATATCCTGTGGTAAGGCTGACATAATGTCAGGGAGGCAGCAGTCTGCTGGGAAAGATATTTGGCATTATGAGGGGGGGGGGGTTTGCACTGCACCTGTCAGGATGTATGTTGGCAATACGTGTGTGTGTTTGGTATGTTTGTAATATTTGTGTGATCCAGAGCATATCCAGGAATTCACACCACGCTTACTACCATCAGTTGCAGCAGCCTTGGGGTTATCCTTAGTGTCCTGTACAATTTGTATCATAATAGGTTCATAGGTTCATACTAGGCTATCCACCCTAGGGCATTTGTAAGCCTAGCCACAGTGCATGTGGCTTTTGCCACCCCTAGCTTTGTGAATATTATGGCCACTTATAATTTACTTAGCTGTGCCTCTGTCTGGACATGACACAGTAAAGACCCCCAGTGTACACCTACAATTATCCATCCATTTTGCTAACTTCCTGTTGAAGAGTGTCAGTGAGGGTCTCTGCCTAACATGTAGTGATATTCTGTTCCAGGCTGTGGAGAGACTCAGGGTTAGGTATCTGTCCCTCCAGCACATCCTATTTGATTATGTGTTAAGGTTGACATCTCTGACTCACACAGCTCCGATGGCTTTGATTTTTCTAGGTGGAGCATGTCCATTACTTCTGTGTTGGACCTGGACTTGTACAACAGACATGCAATGCCTCTGTGTTGGCAGTATGTGACTGCATTCGGCTGTGGTGTCTACAGCCAGGCAGCATATGAGATATAGTTGAGACCCTTTCTGACTCTTGCTGAGGTACCTTTAAGGTCTTTCTAACTGCTGCAGGTGCCAGGTAATGTACATCCCACATGAGGCATTGTATTACAATATGGTCTGATAGGGGAACAGTATAGGGGCACAATGACCTTTGTTGACGTAGATTTGAATCCTTTCATGATACAGTGTCCAATATAGACAGTCTTCCTAGACAAATTGGCAATGTGGCTGTCACATAACAGGTGACTGTCCACTTGTGTCACTAGGTCCCTGATTACTCCTTCCACACATAATGGTTTACCACCTATGTGGTAATTTGTGTGTACCTTGTTTTGTATTTGGTGGTACATTCATACTGTCCACTGTCTTCAGGACAGTGGGGTGGGGTTCCTGTGTGTGAGAGTGTGGGCTGTAGCATGCTACAGACTGTACAGCAGTCTTGCCTACAGTTAGTTGCACATGGGTGCACTGCAATGACATAAGCATTGTCAGTTAACTGGACGTATGGCTGTCTGTGCTGAATATGGATACTCACCCTCCTTTTATGTTTTGTTACAGGTTTTGTGGCCATAATACATGATATGTGGTATTACCTGGTAGTGCTGGTGTGCTGTCACGAGGCTTGCAGCAGGTTTGTATCACTGGACAGACATCAATGTTCTCCATACTGGGGAGGGCCTCAGGAGCATGCATATTGAGGTTTACACATCTGGCATTGATCAGCATTACCCTTCTGTTTCTTTCCAGTTTTGTGTTCTATGGTGGTGGGTTGCTCTTTTCGGCCTTGACTACGGGAGAATCTCTGTAGTTTGCAAAAGCCTTAGGCAATATCCAGACGCTCATGGGTAACAGGTGCAAGCCATCCCTGGGACATTTCTACATATTTAGATGCCATGTATGTGATCCAGTGTTCTACCCAGTTGGTGATATAGGTGTTTATGGCCATATCTGACAGTGTTGAGTAAATACCTCAGTGTGGATTTCTGTCAAATACCTTGGCCTGCTCAAGTTCCACAGGATGATAATGTTCTCATCATGCATGCCCTTGATGATCTCTGTCAGGACATCTAATAGATGAAAAAGACATAGAGTTAGCATTGAAAACTCACACATGCCTATTGCACATAGCTGGGATATTAGTAGTGCCCATATAGAAAAAGTTCATGATTTCTCACCAAGAAAATTAAAGCTCTACAAACCATGCCATGATGTATGTGGATAGAGTGAAAGCCCTGTTACTCTAATCTGTATCTTACAGGATAAGGTAACTTCTGTTTGGTCAACAGGATAGTTTATGACCCTGCCCTGATGGGAATACTCCACATCTGCAAATCAACTATAGCTAATGACATCAGCTATGTCTTGTGAGGATAAAATGCTAATAGCAGTGCCCCACATGCTGGTGCAAAATGCTCTCTGTAATGTCAAGCAAGTGCACAAACATGCACACACACACACACACACACACACACACACACACACACACACACACACACACACACACACACACACACACACACACACACACACACACACACACACACACACACACACACACAGTTGACTGCGATGAGAACAGAACCCCTACATATCTAAGTACACTGACTAGAGAACTCTATTTAAATCAATGTGATACAAATGTGATATGAAAGGTATACCTTGAGTGTAAGTGAATTGACTGCTGCCTTGGTATGGTAAAACTAATATAGTAAAGGGTTAATATTCTATATGCTCCATTTTCCTGTATTTTTGTTCTATGTAACTATGAGAATGAGGCTATGACATGTTTTTCACATTCCTTCTTGTTTTTGCGACTACTTTATGACTTGTTTTTCACATTTCTTCTTGTTTTTGCACAATATCTGTAAACCTAACACCTGATAGATAACTTGTTTTGCACATTCCTTGATGTTTTCAGGTAACCACAGGAACTAGCAGGCTTACTTGGAGCATTCCTGGGTGTCTGGCCAATGCCTATATTTTGTTTCAACATAATCTCTGCTAATCCTGTGTGTATCAAACACACATAGCTTTTATGAGATGGGATGTTCTGCTCAGTCATACACAAGCCTCAACAGTGGAGTAGATGCGCTACCTAGAAACTTTCCTGATAGAGACTCCTGCCTGGCTGAAAGGGGGCTTCCCAGTCAAAGTGTTGGCAAGGATGAAGCTTTTAACCTTATCTGTGATGTATTAATTCTATCATTTCTTGATATACTATGATGAGTTGCTTTATTTTATTTGTTATACTATGTTGTTTTATATGTATTGTCTAATTTTACTTTAATAAAGTGACTATTGCCTGACTTTTTTGTCATGATCATTTCTGATCCTGCTAAAATTACACTCATTATACAATACATTTTCTTAGCGTAATCAACAGGATCCAAAATGATATTCCTGCTGCAAATCTTGAAATTCTGGGATGGGATGCTGCTCGTTCTGGGGTGCTGGCCACTGAGTGGTCTTGTAGTACAGGTTTGAGTGAGAATTAGGATATGTGTTTAAAAGATGCAGAACCTCAGTCTGTATTAGAATGCTTACAAAAGGTTCTGTTAGGGGAAGGGAAAGAACTTAATGCAATTGATAGGTGGGTTTGGATTTTGTTAGCCACTTACAGACGTGAACATCAGGGAAAGTCATCTAAAGTGGATGAAAAAGCTGCAGTACTTGTAGTGCACTACAAATGTCTGAAAAGAAGGGGTAAATTTAATAAAAGGAAAGTACAAATGAGTATTGCTAAGGCAGGGGTAGCTTGGGACCATGATCACTGAGATGGGGATATTTGGTTTTCTTCAGATCCGGCTGATCATTCTGATTCTGATGAAAATGAAAATGTTCCTGATAATTACACAGCTAAATCAATTCTCAGGAGAAAATTGCAGGGAACACATAATAACTCTAATGGTAAGTTGTTAAATGCATTGGAAGAGTTTACTGTACAAGAAATATGTGACATACATGACAGATTCAAACAAAAATTGGGAGAAGCTTTAATAGCATAGGTAGTTAGGTTAAACAAAATGGGGGTTGCCAGTGTTAATCTGGATGTTCATGATTTTCAGAAGTTTTGTCTTATTAGTTCTGACCCAATTATACAGAATCATTTTAGAAGTAATGCTAACCCAAATGTGACTACATTGTTGCAGCTTGTAGTAGAAGGGTGCAATGCAAAATACCCCACATAGGTTGATTGGCCTCCTAATTGTAAACATTGGTACACTTTGAGGGATGCAATTCAGCATATAAAGGAAGAGGGAATGAAAACTGTTATTTTTTATAGGACATGCAGATGCATTAATGCAATGTGCACTGTCTCTATCTGCAAGAAATGAAATCATCAGACTTCCCCCTCCAGCTTACAAAGATATAATGATGACACTATTAATCAATCAAACAGGTAACCCTCTTTCACATGTCATTGAAGCCATTAGGCAGTTAGGATAATTGGGAGATTGGGGACCCAGGAATAATGCAGGAGTTGGAGACAAAACAAGCAGGATGATTGAAATGTGGCCTCAATTTGAGTGTCAAGGAAAGATATGTTTATTGCCCTACTTAGGGATAGAGTGAGTAGGTATAAAATTGATGGGATAAATTCTCATAGTATGTGGGATCTCTATAAAAAGAGAGGATTAAATAAAAAGAATGATGGGAATGAGAATGCCAGCAAACAAGAAGTGTAAGTGTCAAGAAAGGAAAAGTGATAATCCGTTAGGGACTCAAGTGCTTCAGTTGCTCCAATAGCCCCACCACTCCAGCCTCAGTTGTATCCCAATTTATCATGGGCAATTAACATTAAATTTGATTAGGAAGTTGCCCAAGAACTGGTGGGGGGATAGACTCATAACGATGCATGACCTTACGTAGTAATTGTACTTTGGCATAATAAAATGAACAAAGAGTCTGAGCCCTGGATGATATCAGAGCAGAGGTCTTTTTAATTTATGGAAACCCAAACTTGCTTAAAGGACAACATGCCGCTATTACAGGATTAGGAGGGGAAAAAGACTAGCTGTTCAAACAGTACTTGAAATGAAAATAGGCCAGTAACCTAAAAAGAAATATCCTGTTTTTATTGTACCTATTCCAGAATATATAATCGAAACTGACATACTGAAAGGGTTGACTTTATATCTTGCAGACTTGGCACAAAACCATACATTTCAGCTATGTCTGTTATGCTGGGACATGTTAAAATGCAACTGGTAGAATTACCTTCTGCTACTGAGGTAGTGAGCCTGATACAATATTGCATTCCCAGAGTGGATGACGAGCTAGGGAAGGCTATTCAAGATTTACCGAATGCATGTGTTTTAAAAACAGCCATTACTGTACATAACAATCTGGCATGGCCGATAAAGAAAAGTGATGGTTCATGAAGAATGACGGTAGATTATCGGGAGCTGAATAAACATACTCATTGTCTAACAGCTACAGTTTCAGATTCTATCACATTGATTGAAAACATGCAAACACATGTGGGGACTTGGTATGCTATAACTGGCTTGGCAAATGCCTTTTTCACCATACCAATATCTGCAAAGACTTATGATCAGTTTGCATTTACTTAGCAAGGTAGGCAGTAGACTTTTACAAGATTACCTCCGGGTTACCTACATGGCTTAACCATATGTCATAGGGTATTGGCTGAACATCTTGATGAAATGCATGTTCCAAAGGATATACCAATATCTCATTACATAGATGACATTCTGATTCAGGGATCAGATGAAATGACAGTGCAGGAATGATTGCAAAAAGTAACTGAACACATGAAATTGAAGGGGTGGGTAATTAATCCTGCTAAAATCCAAGGACTGGCTCAAACTGTCAGGTTTCTGGGTATCCAATGACATCATGGTCACAATGAGATTTTACCCAAAGCTAGGCCAAAGATTTTAGAATTCCCAACTCCTCAAAATAAGAGAGAGACACAACAATTCATTGGATTGTTTGGATTTTGGAGGCAACATATCCCTCATTTGAGTTAAATACTTTCTCCTTTGTACAAAGTAAAAAGGAAAAAGTATGAGATTAACTGGAGGAATGAATAGCAGCAGGCATTTGAAAGGGATAAACAAGCTGTATAACAGGATCGTGATTAATGGCCCATGAAAAAATGTGAAGTAGAGTTGCATGTGTCAGTACATGATCAATATGCTGACTGGAGCTTATGCAAAAAACAATGTGTAAAGTGAGTAGCTTTGGGATTTTGGACTAGAAAATTTCCTGAAGCTGCGAGTAGGTATACTTCCTTTGTAAAACAACTACTATGGGTTGGGAGGGTGTCCTAATTGTTAAGGTGCTTGCCTTACAGACACAATCTCACTGGGGATAATTGGCTATGCTTAAAATGTCCCGCAAGGGCAGTTAGCCTATTACTAACCTATGAACTAACCTAGGAACCTAAATATATTAGCTTGTTATGGGCTCTTGTAGATGCTTAACAAATGACTGTAGGGCATACTATAGCTTTGACATGTGAAATTCCCATTATGCAATGAGTAATGAGTTCACCCATAACACAGAGAATAGGACATGGAATATGAGCTAGCCTAATTAAATGGAAATGGTACATTCAGGATCAGGCTAAAACAGGTACAAGAGGGGTGTCTATGTTACATAGGAAAAATGCTCAGATACCTGTGTGATGAATTACAATCATAATTGTCATCTGGAACAACTTCAGTGATTGAATCTCTGGTTAAATGGGGACAACCTTTTGCTCAATTATCATTGCAGCAAAACCAACATGCCTGGTTTACTGATGGATCAGCCAAATATGTAGGCAACAAAAGGTGTTGGAAAGCTGTGCCTTACAATCCTACCACTAAAACATTGTTAAGTACCCCAGGTGATGGTAAGAGTAGCCAATATGTTGAACTATATGCAGTGTTTCACGCTTTAAGACAGTCCATCCATTCATCCAACATTCTCCAGTGATTACTTGGAATATAGTAGTAGCCACCCATTCTATATGAAAAAGAGTATTGCTAAGGGCCATTTCATCAGAGTGGCTAAAATGTGTTCTTCTTTAAACAGTGTCATTAGGAAGCTGGATGTTTTAAAGGGTCTTTTTTATTATAGAGGTTATCCTGAAAAAATCGTTCTTGAAATGTATAATTTAGTGAAAAATAATTGGGGTTTGAAGTATACCCCTTTACTAGGAAATACCATTGACACTAACAAGGAGGAAATAAGGCAGAAAGAGTATGAAAATAGCATGGTCCCGACTTATGGGGGTTACAGTAAAAAAGTTAAGAAGATTTTAAGTAAACATTGGATTTTATTTAGGGCAAATAAGGAGCTTCAGGTTGTTATGGGTAATAACCCTAGTTTTGTGTTTAGAACATGTGCAAATTTAAAATTTTTGTTTGAAAGATCAATTATGGTTAAAGGTATGATGGATAAGGGTACAACATGTTGTGGTCATTGTAATTATTGTAAGTTTATTTTAAAAGAAACAGTATTACATATTGGTGAATTTGGTATTAAGATGAGGACAATAGTAGGCAATTGTGGCATGAAAGGTTTAGTTTATATAGCAGTTTGTCAAAAATGTTTTAATTTTTATATAGGGAAAACGGAAAGAACTCTCCATAGGAGAATTTATGAGCACATTTATGCTATTAGACAGAAACATTTTAATAATGCCCTTTCTAAGCATTTGGATAGTAATAGGGATTGTACTTATTTTTTATTTGGTATTTTAGAAATAGTTGAGATGAATCCAAGGGGGGGGGGGGGGGTTGGGCAAACATACTTGAGAGAAAAGAGATGTTTTGGCAACTAAGGTTAAATGCATCCCATTCCCCTGGGATTAATGAACATATTTCCATCATGACATTTTTAAAGCACAGAGCACTTTTCTTTGTAAATTGTTTATATATATTTTTATAGATGTTTTTAAATACAATGCAAGTTTTTATATATAGTATATATATATATATATATATATAGTATATATATATATATATATATAGGGTTGTATAAATAATTATTTGTATTTGATGCCTTTCTTCTATTGGTGGTTGTAATGTATTTAACTCATTCCCTCCAGTAACTCCCAGTGGGCGTGGCTTCAGCATTTAAAAAATAAAGTTTTCACCTTATATTTTTAACAAATACCCATTGACAGAGAAGATGTATCAATACAATTGCGTTTGCCATCATGTATGCTTCAATATAAAATTTTCTGATACCTTTTATGTAACATGGTTTTGGAATTATTAATGCAAATATGAACAAGCAATATTTGACGCCTAGAGGCGCAGTAGGAGGTAACTGCAGAAACGCCTGGAGACATCACATGGCTGTAATGAGATAAATGGCATTTTTTTTCATTGAATTATTGGTTCTGAAGAAGTCCAGCGTGTGCTGGATGAAAGCGCTTGACTTTTGTTGGAATAAACAGATTTTGGAACATAGTTCTACAAGTTCGTTCGTTTTTGCACCATTGGTCTGACTGGGAGGAAGGTGTCTTTTGATTATAAGCTTTAAGACAGGAAACACCAGGAACATGTCACATTTACAGTGATTCTTGGCCTGTAGCAAATGGTTTAGCTACATGGCTGTCTACACGGTAAAAGAATAACTGGAATATACATTCAAAAGAGGTGTGGGGAAAGGAATTATGGCATCATATATGGGAAATGCAATCTCGATGCACTGCTACTGTATATAATGTAGATGCTCATTGTACAACTGATTTTCTAGAACAATGGTTTAATTCTATTACAGATGAGCAAACAAAAATTGTTGAGGCAGAGGTTGACAGGGATGCTGACAACAATACATCAGAGCAGCTTGTTAGGACAAACTGGGCTTATCCTAAGTGTGGGCATTTGGGAGAAAAGGCCACTTGCAGGTGGGCACAAACAAGAGGTATTCTGATTTCTATGGATGTAATTAAGACTGTTAACCTAGACTGATGCCACACATTGTACAGTGGCACTTAGGCAGAGGCAAACTGCCTAGGCAAATCTGGCAGCTTGATTATATAGGACCATTACCCTTTAGTAAAGGATGTCAGTATGCATGTACAGCAGTAGATAGATGTTCAGTGTATTTACTAGCCTATCCATGTAAAAACAGCTACCCAGGTAAACAGCGTGAAAACAAGTGACTTGATCATTTTGTACTATGGCATTCCTCTCCAGATATAAACTGACAATGGCTCACATTTTAAAGGAAAATGGTGCAGGATTATAGTAAACCGCACAACACTGAATGGGTGTTTCACATTCCTTATTACCTGCAATCATCAGGTTTGACTGAGTGAATGAATAGATTGTTAAAATGGCAATTAAGAAAGTTGGGATGTGGTCCCTACAAAACTGGAGAAAACATTTGAATGTGGCCCTGTAAATTTTAAACAACAAACCAATTGCAGAAAGTGAGATTCCCCTAACAAAGATGTTGACTCCATCATTGCAGATCAAACCTTATGTAGCTACCAATACCTCTATGTACTGGGAAATGAAAGAAGGTGCTTTGCCTCCATGTACAGCAACTCCAGAAGCAGCAGGTTTAGATTTGCATGCCTTACAAATGTATTTGTTAAAACCCAGAGACATTCAATTGATTGAAACAGGAGTACAAGTTCAAATACCTCCTGAACATTGTGGTTTGATAGAGCCTCAATGAGGACTAGCTTTAAAAGGTGCACAGATTATGGGAGGTGTCATTGATGCTGATTACCAAGGTGTAATCAAAATGATATTAATAAACAGTGGCACTTCAAACTTGTAATACACAAGGGGGGGCAGAGTGGCTCAACTTCCCATAATACCAGTGTATGGCAGATCTGTGGTAAAGGGAATAGCCCCGACCACTGTGACAGTTAGAGGAGATAAGGAATTTGGTTCCAGAAACTTCAATAATGGTGTAAAAATCTGGATCCAATCACCAAATAAATGACCTGAGCCAGCTAAAGTTGTTGCTACAGGAAACGATAACATCACTCTAGTAATGAGACCAGGACAGGAAAAATGGGAATATGTACCTGTAAACAAATGTTATCTAAGAGAATAAATATATTGCCTTTTTGTGATTTCACATTTCATTGAAATGCATAGTAATCATCGTACTATGTGGAGTCCATCTGGTCGAATCCATAACACTGGGTGTGAAAGTACAGAAACTTAATACTACAACAATATAGTGTGGATGGAGTAATAGTACAAGAAAAGAACACAGATGAGTTGTACATGTCCAACTAATGATAGTTGTGGTATTGCAACTATGACAATAACAGGGAATATAACTATTTGGAGAGCGCAAAAACGACATGTGTATCTTCAATTATTAGATGAAGGAGAAGTCACAACTGAAGTAACTAACAAAATGGATATAAAAGTATGTAATCTTGATATTAATTGTAATAGAAATTATGAAACTAGGTATATTTGTTGTAAAAATGATAGACATTATTAATTTTACTATGTATCTACAAAATATTACTGAATTATTTTGCAAAAACAGTTCTGAAATTAGTAATAGGAATGTGTGAGCTTCAGTAATGACTATACTGAATAATAATCCTACAGCACATTTTGATCAAATAGTAAAAATTCCTTCAACATGTAAATATGTAGGGCAAAAATATCAAAAGACTGTATTGCATTTTAATACTACTTTTCCAAGCACTGAAACTTGTAGAAGATGATGAGCTTGGTATGATACCTTCTTAGGAGGCATAGGAACTAGGTTAGGTACCCTGAATACAATTGATGTTGAAGTCTTAACTAATACACTGAAAACTACTAGTCAGAATATTTTTCAGATCCACTGTGTGGCACACTCAAAAATAGACAGCTAACCATGAAAAAGAATTTTGACACATTTCAATGATTCATTAATTAGTATTTTAAATTTTGATTCAAATGAAACAATTTGTAAACGAGACCAAATGTATTCTATAGTCTATGTATATCCAGATACAAAGGAATTCTGTTCAAACTAAATTATTAGTTAATAATGAATATGTTTGGTGACAATTGTTTCACAAATGGATTCCTAAAATAATTAGATAAAGTTATCTTCTGATAAAACAAAATGTGCTGATAAATATTGCATTAGACAGTTCATTATAATGTTACTGAAACTAGAATAATGTGTGAATTTTTGGTATTACCCTTAGTATTTGAACCTCCTATATAGCCTTTTTAATATTGGCTACCACAACTGGAAGGTAATTATATAGATTTCTCTAACACAGTGCACAAGCTGGAACATTACACCAATATTATGAATGGACTAATCTGTGGACAACATTCTCCTGTATATGAACCATGTTTCCTTCAGCATTCAATTAACATATGTAAATGGACTATATTGCCTTCCAGTTTAGAAATGTTTACTAAAGTTATATGTTTAGTAACTAATCAAGCATTGTCATATAATCTTGGTCATCTTTTTGTAGGATGTTTAAGTAATTTGATTTGGCATAATGAAACGTATGTATTTACTCCTGAGATTAAAACTCATCAGTTACAAAAACATTTACAGATTGTAAACCACAGTATATTGCATCATGCATTGAAAGGTATAATTATGGGTGATAAAAATGATTCATTTAGCAAGAAAGATTGAATCAGATACAGCACATAACTGGTGGGATATATTCATCAGATGGTCATCATCAGGGACCAAACTGTTAAATTGGATAAAAACACCCCATATTAATAATATTAATAATACTAGTTTTATTAGCTATTTGGAATTGCTATTTACTATATCATAAATGCAAAAAAGTCTTCTCAAGTATTATTAGTTTCCTATACCAAAGTCAGTAGTCAAAGTACCAAATGTGATACGAAAGGTATACATTGAGTGTAAGTGAACTGATTGCTAACTTGGTATGGGAAACTAATATAGTAAAGGGTTAACATACTTTATGCTGTATTTTCCTCTAGTTTTGTTCTATGTAACTATGGGAATACAGCTGCTTTATGACTTGTTTTTTACATTCTTTCTTGTTTTTGAAACTACTTTATGACTTGTTTTTCACATTCCTTATTGTTTTTGCACAAGCTTCATGACCCTGAGACCTGGCAGATAACATGTTTTGCACATTCCTTGATGTTTTCAGGTAACCACAGGAACTAGAAGGCTTATTTGGAGCATGTCTGGGTGTCTGGCCAATGCTTATGTTTTGTTTCAACATAATCTTTGCTAGTCCTGTGTGTTCCACCACACATAGCTCTTAAAATATGGGACTTTCTGCTCTGTAAGACAGAAGCCTCGCCTGTGGAGTGGACACACTGCCCAGGAACTGTCTTGATAGAGACTCCTGCCTGGCTGGAATGGGGCTTCCCAGTCAAAGCAGTGGCAGGGATGACACTTTTAACTTTATCGATGATGTATTAATTCTGTTATTTCTTGACATATTATGATGAATTTCTTTATTTAAGTTATACTATGTTGTATTATATATGTAATTTTACTGCAATACAGTGACTATTGTCTGACTTCTATGTCTTGATCATTTCTGATCCTGCTACAATTAAACTCATTAGGCAATAATGGCAAGTGCAACAACTAAAGTCTGATTTGAAGAGTGTCAGACAACAGTTTATAGCTGATGACATCAGCAGTGTCTGGTCAAAAGAAAATGCTAATAGCAGTGTCCTACATGCTGGTGTAAAATGCTCTCCCTAATGTCAAGGAAGTTCACAAACGCACACACACACACACACGCACACACACACACACGCACACACACGCACATACACACACACACACACATACACACACACACACACACACACACTCAAGTTGACTGCAGTAAGATTAGAACTGCTACCTAACTAAGGACACAGATTAGAGAACTCAGTACTTTATGCCAGCACCAGCACAAGTCTGACCTTCACATGGCTGCAGGATAATTCATGGTGGATAACATCAGCAGTGGATATTGGAGTGATGCTGTTGGGAGGCCAGCATGAAATGGATGTGCAGGCATGTGAAAGTGTCAAAATATTGGCAGTCCATGAGACTGGAGTGTTAATTGCAGGATACACACTTATGCTCTTCTGACTAGACAGACACACACACACACCTCCCAGGTTACTGGGGTGAGAACAGAACCCCTACTTATGTACAGGGACTGGAGAACACAGTACTTTATGCAAGCACCACTGCACAAGTCTGAGTTTTACAAGGCTGCAGGACAACTCATGTTGGATGACATCAGCAGTGAATGTTGGAGAGAAGATGTTGGCAGGCCTGCATGAAATAGATGTGTAGGCATGTTCAGTCATCAATATATTTCAAGTTCTGCATGTCACCATATTGATGAGTGCAATGTGTATTATGTGATGGTTGTGTTCCAATGTGCTGATATACTTTTAAGAGACAGCTCTACCAACTATATGCAAACACTTGCCCATATTACTACAAGTATTTGAAAATCTGAATATGTATTATCATTATGAAGATGTGCATGTTATATAACACATTTCTTATTAATTTATGTAGTGTAAAATGACCACAACTACTGAATAAGGAAACTAAAACAACAACCAAAGGATGGCACAGAGGCTAGAAACCACTGAGGTGGAATTTATTAAGTGCTTTTGTCCCCTAATACATGGGACTTCTTCACAATAAGTGTCATTTACTTACACCCACTTTTTATACAATACCCACATTGTCTGATTGTGTATCCAATTAACACAAACAATTATATATATATATATATATATATATATATATATATATATATATACACTTAAAGCAACATTAATAAACTCTACATACAAAAATTACATAAATAACTAAACCATTGAACATACAATTACTATTAAAAATATATATAAAACCATATATTTCTTTCTACGTTTCTGAGCTAGCTTTCAATTTTAAAATACTGTTAATGGAACATAGATCATTTAGACCTGGGAGGGGGTCACAACATTTAATCTGAGCTGCCACTGTAGTTCTTTTAATTCTAAAAACTCGTTCAAGGAACCTCCCCTCTGTCCAAAGTCAACATGATCAATTATCAAAACTTTAAATGAATACTGATTATGAGATACAAGATGTTTAACAAGGGCATTGTTACAATCTCTCTTTTTTATACTATAATTATGTTGGTATATTCTAGTACAAAAATTCCTTATTGTTTTTCTTACATAGAATGCTGGGCATTGCTGACACAATGCTAAATATATCTTCTTTTTCAACTGGATAGACCCATAGTTGTAAAGCACCACAAATTCTACCTCTAAAATATATTTGCATTGTATGCATGTTCCCCATTTTTATATTCTACCTCCATACTCAATAATATAATCTCTTTCCACCATGTTTTAAATACAGGTGTCCTTTTGATATACAATCCTCGGTACTTGCCCAACAACTTTAATGTAGTCAGGATCTATCATAAAAATACACACTTTTTTCTCTGCGATAGCCCTTATATCATAGAAGTCTTTATTAAAAATCAGAATTAGGACACTGTTAAAGTTATCATTCAAAGTAATAACCTCTGTGTTCAGAACAGGGAATACATTGTTGCCCTAGTACGTAACCTAATAAAGGAATAAGATGACCAGCTTGTCTCTTATAGATTACCTCATGAAAGATGTTGTCAAGAAAAGAATTAGGGTAACCCCTTTTTAGAAATATAACTTTTATAATCCCACATAGTTGCTGAAATTCATTTTCATCGGACACCATTCTAGCCAATCGGACACACTGCCCTTTTACCAATGACTTTTTTCTGGTGGTAAGTGTGACAACTAGTATAATATAACAAAGTGTTAGAGTAGATTGGTTTCCTATAAATATTTGATACAAAAGTACCTTTAGCGCTATCCTTTGAAATGGTTATATCCAAATAACTAATACTATCATCTGAGGCATTCATGGTAAACTTTAAAAAGGCAGTGGTAGTGTGAAAATATCGAAAAACCTTGTCCTGCCTACTCTTAGTGTCTGCCTAGAAGATAACTATGTCATCCAAAAAAACGTGCATAAAATGACCAACATCTTGCATATTCACTATTAAAGACATAGTTATGTTCCCAATGGGCCAACACTATATTTGCAAAAGTGGGTGCACATGCTGCGCCCATGGCTACCCCTTTCTTTAGCCTGAATAGTTGTCTTTCAGAAACAATAAAATTGTTTTCTAGTACAACCTCCATAAGAGTCATAAGAGTGGATGTCTCACTGTGATCCAAGTTGGTAAAGATGTTCAAATATTCCAAAATACAATCAATGCCAACTTCATGAGATATCACTGAGAAGAGATCACTGACATCTATAGTTACAAAAATAAAGCTGTCACTATAGAGCTTCTGGGTTACCTTCCCTAGAAAATCCTATGAGTCCTTCAAGAACAATGGATGTTTATTAACCAAGTTCTTGGTATTATAATCTATATACTGGGCTATAAAGAATGTTTTTGAAGCCCTGGCATCTACAATTGGCCTAAAAGGTGGACTGGTCAGATCTTTATGTATTTTGGAAATCCCAAACATTTTTTTTTGGAGTTTTTGGATTCTTAACTTGCAAAAAATCAAGGTCAGATGGAAGAATATGATCATTTATTAATAAATCTTCCAATATTACATCTATTTTGTGGAAGGCAATATTCATTTCATTTACACTAGACTCTTCTTATGTATCTGTGAATAATACTGTAAAAAGTCTGTTTATATAATTGTTCTTATTCATGATAACAATCCCCCACCCTTGTCAGGTTTCACAATACATAAATTTGTATTATTACAAATTTGTTGTAATAAATTTACTTCATTCACAACCTGCTGGAGAGAGAGATTTGTCTCCCAGGGGCTGCCCTTTGTCTGGAATAGACTTCCCATATATGTCAGAGTACCTCGCTGACCCTCTTCAAGAACAACCTTGATGAGTGGATGGAAAACCATAAATTTGTCTCAGGGGTTTCACCTCTGTCCCTCATTGACAGGGGTGACTAGTGCTGACTGAGGTTTCATTTTGGATCTAAACTCTTGGCTATGCTTGTAAAGGCCCTAGGGCCATTAGCTTAGTAACCTCCAATGACCCTATGATCAATATAGCTGAAAAACACATACACATGTTAGAGTTAGGCTTTTTGGGTGGGTAATGGGCGAGGATTTAGACTTATGGATATGGAACATCTTTAGAAGGGCAGGGTCTGATATTGCCTTGTGGGCAAGACACAGATCACTTCTGAGCAATCTGTACAATACAGAGTAGAGTGACAGTAATTTGAGCCTGTCCGCATATGACAGCTGTTGTAGTCCATGGATTCTCTTTGTGAGGTATTTCTTTGGCCTTTCCAGTTGGTCCAGGTGTTTGGAGAGGTACATACCAAACAGGGCATTATACTCAATTACAGGCCTAATGAGGAAGGAATACAGAGAGGTAATAACCTCTTTTTACTGGCTGCAATCCCATTACTTATGAGATGAACCAAGTAAAAGGCTTTCTGACCAGTACCATTACATGATGGTTGAATGTATGATTGTTGCCAACTTGAGTACGCATGTCTCTCACCACAGGCTGTGTGCTTTGGGGGGTTGCCGTTGATGTGGGAATCAGTAGGGGCTGTGTTGCTGCCAAATGGTATGATAATACATTTGTTTGCATTTAACTTAAGGCCATGACTTTGGCACCAGTCATTTGTTGCTTTGAGACCCTGTTGCAGTATGTTAACATCATTTGGGGAGTCAATGATAGCACCCAACTTACAGTCATCCACAAACTTGGTCAGCCACAGACCCTTTGTCTTTGCCTGGACCTCTCAGAAGTAGATGCCAAACAGTAGATGTCCCAGAACACCAATAGTGACAGGTTTGCTGTCTGAGGTGGTGGCACCTATTTTGAGCTTGTGGATCCTATCGGTGAGTCAGTTGGCCACCCACCTGATGAGATAGGGATTTACACCAAGTTGTGTTAGCTTTTCGATGATGCCCAAGTGGGGGATTGTGTCAAAGACCTTGACCAAGTCAAGGTAAGCTGTATGTACTGACTTATCCTCATCCAGGGCCTTGGTGACAGTCTCAAAGACATCAATCGGGTTCAAAAGGCAATATCTGACCCTGACAAATCCGAATTTGGTGGGGTCAAATCCTTGGAGATTGGCAATGTCCTTGTTTATGAGATCCATAATAATATGCTCAATAGCTTTACAGATCAGACTTATCAAGCTAATGGGGTGATAGTTTCCTGGGTCAGTAGTGACACTATCTTTGTGCAAGGGGATGACAATGGTAGTTCTCCATTCTGCTAGAATGAAGCCTGTAATTAGGCTGTGTTTTAATAGGTTGCTCAATGGAGAAGCTAGTTTTTGCTAAAGATGGTGCAGAATACAGCTTGGGATACTATCAGGTCCCATGGAAGCTGTGTTCTTTGCCTTGGATAGGGTCATTAACACTTGATCTACTGATGTGTGAGGTGTGAGACAAGTATTGGGGATACTGAATGGGCCTTTGGGAGGGATTTGGGGTGAGGTTTGCACTGAACCTATCAGCCAGCAGGTTGGATACGTCAACAGGATCAGTGTAAGTGGTACTGTTAAGTACTAATTCAGAACAAACCTGGGCTTTACCATGGAGGTTCCTGGTGGACCTGAAGAAGGCTTTGTGGTTTCCCTTTGTTTCAAAGGTTTGTTTCAATTCTTAATTTGCTTTGGAGGTTTTTACTAGTGATCTAAATTGGTTGTTGAAGCTGATGAGGGAGTTTTTCCAGTTTAGAATTTGTTCCCTTTTACTCTTAGACAGCAGTTTCTTCCTTTTCTTGTAAAGCATATGGATACAGGATGTCCACCAGACAGGTTTGTGTTTCCTTGAGGAGCAGATTTTAGTTTTATTGGGTATGGCTGAGTCCATGCAGTTGTACAGGTGCTTGTACACTGCTTTGGTGTACTGATCAGCATAGTTGTCTGCATTCTCTGAGGGGGAGGGCAGTGATATGAAGCTAGAAATACCCTCCCTTAGGAGATTGTAGTCAACTTTTGAGAAGTTTTTTTAGCCTGATTATTGCTGGGGTGGATAGAAATTCAAATGAGACAGACCAATGATTTGATCTCACCAGGGAAGAACATACTATGGGAGTGGTGGAGCAGTCACCCATGTTGGTGAGAACCAAGTCCTGAATGTTATCTCTCCTTGTGGGGGATGAGATGAGCTGGTCTAGTGCATTAGAACTGATGAAGTCAAGGAATCATTGGGTGAGTGCATTAGTGCAGGAAAAGTTAACTCAGTCTATGGTGAGGTAGTTGAAGTCACCAAAAATCAGGGTTTTAGGGAGTACCTTGATGGAGCCAAGTAGGTCTTGGTAGGAGGAGTGGGTGTCCTGAGTAATGGAGGGGGATTTATAGCTGGCTATAACTTCAATGGGTGTCTTGCCAACTGTCAGTTGCACCTGGAGTAATTCCAGTGCATCATGATGGCTAACCAGTCTGGAGGTGTGCCTGTCCTTAATGAAGATAGAGACTCCACCACCCTTAGTCTTTCCGACCTCATTTTGAGGTTGGAAAGTGTGGGATGAGGTATAGCCTGGTAAGGCAGCGGTGCTGGCCACAGCCCTGAACCAAGTTTCTGTGACCGTACAGATATTGGCGTCTTCCATTGTAAGGAGATCCTCCAGGCAGTGCATTTTCAGGTTAAGGGTCCTAACATTAAGCAGCATGACCTTCAATTTGCTTTTTACAGATCTTTTATGTTAAAAGATTTGTCTTTGGGACATAGCCTAAAAAAGGCACAATGGGGGAGGCAAAAACCTTGGCCGGGATCCAGAACTCCAGGGTGACAGGTGGAGGCCATCTCTAACAAAGCATAGAGGTCTGTCAACCATGTCATCATAGGCAGATAGATACTGGATCCCCTTGGAAAGACACCAGAAACTAAGCCAATTGTTGAAATCAATTATTTTTTGTTGGTATTGTGGTATCATTCTTAGTGAAGGTAGGATTCTGCTTAAGGCTAGGGTCATACCTGCCTGGGACATATACTCTGAGAGCTCAATCATGACTTTCTTCATATAGTCCAGGGAGGTACATCTCAAATCATTCACACCAACATGGACAGCGACAGAGTCATACTTTTACCTGTTGTGGAGAGACCTAAGTGTGTGCATGATGTGGCTTATTCTGGCACCTGACAGACAATTAACAGTGACCTTATCCTTGTCGAGCCTTGTGAGGGGGACATCAGTGTGTCTCACTATTGAGTCACCAATGACTAGTATGTTTGGTTTATTGTTATGTCTCATGGGCTCCATTGGTTTATTGCTATGGAGACACTGGTGTGTTGTCTACTGTGTGTGATGTGTTTGGTGTTGTGTGTGGAATGTTTGTGAGTGTGTTTTGGAGGGGTCTCTGTTGTTTAGGTAAGTTCTTATTGAGGCTCCCTGCATAGGTGGGTGTGTGTTTTGCTTGGTTATGTGATGTTGGCAGTGTGGTGTTTGTGCTGGCAATCTCCTCTTCGTCAGGATTACTGACTGAGGCATGAGAGAGCATGGATTCCAGGTTACTGATGTAGATGAATTTCTTACAAGTAGAAGAATTATGTGCTAGAAGAAGAAGACTGTCCGTGAGCTAGGATCCGCCAGATAACACAAGCACTCAGGTCACTCCAAGGCAAGTACAAATATGACTCAGTCATTGTCCATGCTGGTGTGAATGACCTGAGACGTACCTCCCTGGACTACATGAAAAGAAACATAGAGGAGCTCTCTGAGCATGTAGCCCAGGCCGGTATGACCCTGACCTTGAGTAGCATCTTACCCTCACCAAGAATGATGCCACAATATGAAGACAAGATGATCAATTTCAACAATTGGCTTAAGTATTGGTGCCATTCAAAGGGGATCCAATGCCTGTCAGCCTGGGATGACATGCTCGACAAGCCACGATGCTTCTCTAGGGATGGCTTGAACCTGTCACACCTGGGCTTTTGGATATTGGCAAAGGCTCTTGCTACCCCCAAAGTGCCTTTTTTAGGCAAGGATGAAAAGACGAACGCAACTCCATAGGTATCACAAGGGATAAGAAACTAAGAGTAATGCTACTCAACGCCAGAAGTCTAAACCTCAAGATGCATGCACTCAATACTCGCCTTAGCATGGAGAACATCGATATCTGTGCAGTAACAGAAACCTGGTTTAAGGCTCCCAAGAGCACCCCAGCACTACCAGGTTATACCTCATACCATGCTTTTTGGCCCCAAAACTTGGACCGAACCACAAAAGGAGGGGGGAGTATCAATATTCATCAAAGATACCCACACCTCCGGGTTGGTGGGTATCTTTGATGTGCGGTGCTCCCTTACTAACCAACCTATCTTCCTCCAAATCTTCCAGACTACAAAATTGTTATAACAAAATTTCTGAATGTGTCACCAAAGCCAAATACTCCTCCCATCACTGCATTGTCCTCCATTCTCTAAATTGGCTAGGATTCCCAAGCTATCTGGACTACCTCCAACTTACTAGAGCTCACAGGCTAATCTTCAACCCCACCAAATGCTCCGCCCTCACTACCATCCTACTCCCATACATTCCAAATAGAACTCTCAGATCTGAACACCAAAATCTAATTAGTGTCCACAAACCTAACCGACCTGCAGGACAACTTCTTTTTCCTTAGTCAAAGAATGGAATTCCCCTCTCCCTAAGGAAAATGCAAAACACAGATACATTTAAAACTCAGCTTCATTTCTACCATTTTTCTAAATGGAAATGTAACTGCATTCTACCAACCTAGCTCTCTTTTCACTTGTTCATCCAGGTTATTATACGCATGGTTCAATCTCAATAACTGCTACCCACATGATATCTACTATTTGTTTTATGTGAATGTTGTAAATATTTTTCTTTGACTTTGATATGTATTTGAAACTGTTTCTATTATAGGTCCATAGGTTTATGGGTTGGTACTAGGCTATCAGCCCTAGGGCCTATACAAGCCTAGCCACAACAATTCCCTGGATATTTCTTCCCACAATATTTACTTCCCTGGACCCCTGTCTAGCAGGGGACTGACATGATCCCCAGAGTGAACTTCCTATCTCCCATCCAATCATTAAGGTTCCTTTTGAAGAGGGCCAAGGAGGCGCTCTGCTTGACATGTATGGGCAGTCTATTCCAGAGTATGCGGAGTCTCTGGGTCAGGAACCCAGTATATATTTCTGTATATTTTTATATTTCTGTATATTTAACTCTGTCTTGTACTGGTGCTTTTCTCCCCAGGCCTCCACTGGGCCCAGTGGACTTCCCTGGTCATCAACCTGGAAATAAATAAATAATAAATAAATAAATAAATAAATAAACTGCCATCACAAGTGATAATGTTACAACTGTTTTCCCTGTACAGTCTTCTATTGTTATTTCTGTGAAATATGAACATCCTATATTATCAATGACACAGGAGTGTTAGCCTTCTAGGATGCAACATACAAACCTCTAGGGGAGTACTGGCCACAGGTAGACATGACTGGCAATAGCTGGAAATGGAAAGTTCTGTGTTAAGTCTGTACACATGTTTCAGGAGCAGTTTATTTGGCAGCACTTTTAGCATTTCACTGATGGTTTGTTAGTAAAATATCTCATTTGCCTGGTGTTTTGGGGGTGGGGGAGCAAAGGGACATTACTGTTTTGGCACAAACAAGATTTTTGCTGCTGCTACTCTACTTGCTTTGGATCCAACCTTGCTTTGTGTGTGATTGTAGTGTTACAACCACACAATTCCTTTTCTTACATTTGCATATCTTGACCGTTTTATGTTTTTCCAGTGGGCAATAATGAAATGCTAACTTTTATGTGTTATGTCTAAGCAGGACTGTTATTTATGTGATACTTATGTGTATTATCTTTCTTTTGTGTTTTATGTCACCTAGGACTATGGCACCCAGGTGTCCCAATCCTTGCAAGCCCCCCTTCAGTGACCCTGAAAATGGTGCAGGTATTTAGGCAACATGCTGTCTTTCTTTTTGAGAGGGGACATGGAGATATGTAAGGCAGAATGCAAATTTGGCAGCAGGTAGCTGCTGATGTGAACACAGTTGGTTGCCAGAGCAGGAAATATGATCAGGTGTGCCATACGGACATTGATATGATTTCATCAGCATGGAGGTGAGCAGCTGCAGTAACCTGTTGAATGAATGGGAAGTGGGGGGACATGTTAAGGAGCCACCACTGACACCAAATGAAGAGTTCCTGTCCACTGTCAGAGATCCAGTCAGCTCACTGGAAAGTGCACAACAGCTTGTCATTGATGTTGGTGCTGCTGTTTCAGGGAGGACAAGTATGTCCAGGAGGAGCTTCCAGGTAGGCTTACCTATCTCAGCTGTTAAATACTTCTTGTATAGTAAAATATTGACAGCAATAAGGTTCTGTTTAACATTAAATTAATTTTGGGAAGAACAGCTGTAGATTGATACAATTAACAACACAATATGGTTGATTACACGTGGGCTTAGGGTGGACATGTTACTCAAGTTCCTGTTAAAAGTATTGTTAGTGGACATATAAAGGTTTAACTCCTAGTGTTACTGTTAATTGTGCTGATGGCGTCCTTACCTTTTGCTTAACTTCTTCCAGGACCATCATCCATAGGAAGCATAGCATCATCTACGCATGGTAAGTCAAATATTTTTATGTCAGCACTGATAAGCAGTTCAAAGAAATATTTATTTTATCCATATGTGTGATGTGGGTGTAGAAGTGGCACCACTGTTAGAGTGTTAGTATATATTGGACTATAGTAGTGTAGGTACTAATTTCTTTCATGTGTTTGTTGCTTAATATTTATTTATTTATTTTATTTTCAGTTTGATGACTAGGGAGGTCCACTGGGCTCAAGGAACCCATTTTCAGTGGAGGCCCGGGGAGAAAAGCTCCACAAAACATAGTAGACATAATAGCAATTAAACAATTAGTAAAAAATTATGTAGTAAAACATAAGCACAGTAGAATATCAACATAGTATGGTATACAATGCATATTTACATGTAAATACAATTAGAGGTCAATAGTACAGAGTCACCATTATACTGAGGTTTTAAATCTTTTGAGAAATGCTATGAGAGAAACATTTATAAGAAAACAGTAAATAAGATTGAACTCCTATTGTGTAAGGTGGAAGGTACTTTGTGTATATGCATGTATTCATGTATTAAGCAGGATTAGGTAGGTAGAGTACAAGTGCATTTCCTGTTATTGGAGAGGTAGGAAATGAGCTGGGTTTTGAAGTGATCAAAATTTTCAGAAATTCTTAGAGAGGGAGGAAGAGAGCTCCATTTTGTGGCTAAGGAAAAAGATAGGAGAAGCTGACCTGAGGGACGGTTTGGTTTGTATGCAGAATTGAGATTTTGGTGGGCAGATCTTTTTCTGTGAGGGTATGTAGTGGTAAGATGCTAGTTAGTGCAGGACACTTAGTGGGTTTAAAAATGAGCTTGTGGGCTGTAGTGAGTTGGAGGTAGTCCAGGTAGTTGGGAAGTTCTAGCCATTGCAGTAGGTGGAGAGGTATGCAATGATGGATGGAGTACTTGGACTTGCTGGCAAACTTTGAGATTTTGTTGTAACAGGATTCCAGTTTAGAGGAGATGGAGGAAGATAGGCTGGTTAGTAGTGGGGCACCATACATCAGAGATGGTAGTAAGTAGGTAGTGGTGAGGGTCTGTCTTGTGGAAGGGGATAGAAAGTGAGAGTTCCTGTACAGCATGCCAAGTTTCTGATGTGTTTTCTTAATGTTTAGCTGCATATGGGTATCAAAATTTAGATGTTCATCAATAGTGACCCCAAGAAGTTTAGCAAAAGGAACAACTTCAGTAGTGGAGTTGGCATGGCTGGTAATGTTGAAAGAGGTTTTGTCAAGAGGATGAGATTTAGAGGGAGAGAATAGTAGAATTTTAGATTTGTTGGCATTTAGAGTGAGGTGATTTTGAAGCATCCAGTTCACAGTAGTGGAAAAAGCAGTTTGGGTTTTTGTTTGGTGTATTTTGAGGTTAGAAGCAGAGCAAACTCGAGTTTAGTCATCTGCGTATTGGACTATCTTGGTGTTAGGAATGGCTGTGTGGAATTCATTAATAAAAATATTAAATAGCATTAGGCCAAGTATGGATCCTTGGGGGACTCCGGTTGGGATTGGGAGGAAGGTTGAGGTGCCAGTTTTCCATTTTAGAGCCTGAGATCGGTCAGAGAGGTAGCTGCTGAACCAGGTAAGGGTGTTGTGTGAGAGGTTAACATTAGCAAGGTGGTTTAGGAGATGGGAATGGGACATAGTATCAAAAGCCTTGGAGAGGTCAAGGAGGACTATGGATACAAGTTCTCCAGAGTCACAGGCATGGTTTACTATGTCTAGGAAAGAGAGGAGAGCAGTTATTGTGCTATGGCCCAGATGAAATCCATGTTGAGTTGGGGTGAGGAGTTGGTTATTTGTAAGGAATGGCATGAGTTGGAGGTGGATGCATTTCTCAAGAATTTTTAAAATAGGTGAGAGAATGGCTATGGGCCGGAAGTTGGAGATGCTATTATTTTTACCTCCTTTTTGGAGGGGTAGGATGAAGGCTGCATGCCACAGTTTAGGAACATAAGATTCCTGTGTGGATCTGTTAATGAGAATGCTAATGGGGATGGTGATGCCATCTGCTGCAAGTTTTAGAAAGAGTGAGGGGATGTTGTCAGAGGCATTGGAGCCCAGCTTAAGCCTAGAGAGGAGTTTAGTTATATATGAGGTGGAAATTGGTTTGAGATGAAAGATGAGAGATGAGATAGGGATTGATGGTAAAGGGGAGGGGTTAAGTAGTGGGAGGAGTTGTTTGGGAAGGTCTTGGTGAGTTTTGCTATGGAGATAGTAAAGAAGGAGTTGAATAGCATGGCTATTTCTGGGTCAGACTTGCTAGTGTCAGGGCAAGGATTGTTTTTGGTGTCAGGGTTGAGAAGAGAGTTGATTGACTTCCAGAATTGTTTGGGATTTTTGTAATGATTAGATTGAAGTTTGGTATAGTATGCATTTTATCCTGTATAATAAGTTTTTTGGCTAAATTACAGAGTTGTTTATATTTAAAAAAGGCGTCTGGGTTCTTATTACGATAGTAAAGTTTCCCAGGTTTTGTCCCTTTGTTTCATAAGTATTTTAGTGCCTTTAGTAAGCCAAGAGGCTGAGTTGGTTTTTATACATTTTGTTCTAGGGGGGGCATGGGAGTTAAGGGTAGCTAAGAAGTTTGAGTTGAAATGTTCAATGGCCTAGTCTAGAGGAAGAGTTTTTCGATTGTCCCAGTTTATTAGTTTGAGAGAACTGGAGAAAGTTATGGGGTTAAAGTTTGAGAAGTTTTGTGTGTGGATATATTGGTGTTGGTGAGGAGAGGAGGGAGTTGCTCTATAGTCAAAGGTTGGCAAGTGGTCACTGATAGAGTCTGGTAAGGTGCCCTTATGGGAGATTTTATTAGGGTGAGAGACTAGGATCCAGTCAAGTATGGAGCCTCGGGGGCTATTTTTATTAAGTCTGGTAATGGTATTTGTAAGTTGACTTAAATTATATAGGTTGATTGAGATGGTGGGATTATTATTATCTATTTTGTTCCAGTCAATGTTTACATCTCCTAGGATGTAAGTCTCAAGCTTTATATTGCTTGAGGCCCATAGCAGAATGTCTTTGAGTGTAGATGTATTCTTTCCAGGGGGGATATAGAGGGCTATAACACAAATGCTTTTACAGTTATTTATTTTAAGTATTCCAATGACTAGTTCGGCGTTGTTGACTTGAGGAATAGGGTTTTGGTAGGGAGTGATGGAGAGTAGGCTTGAGTAGATCAAGGCTACTTCTCCACCTTTCCTATTTAGGCGGTCATGTCTAAGAACTTGAAATGCAGGGGGAAGAATTTCAGAGTCTGGAATATTGGATTTTAGCCATGTCTCTGAGACAGCTACTATGTCAGGAAGGGTATGGTACAGCCAGGCATGGAAATGGGCTATTTTGCTTTATAGACTCTGGGCATTAATGGTCAGAATTTTAAGAAATTTAGGGTTGTTGATATTGATGGTGGTAAGGGGAGATGGGTTGTTGCTGGTAATAGGGCCTGGGTTGGTGTGTATGTCACCTGCTAAGCATAGGCAGTTAAGGGGGAATTGGAGTAGGGCTCTTAGTTTGCTCTTGGAAAATTATAGGAAGTGCAGTATTGCTTTAGGTATGTGGTGTTTTATTGAAGAGGGAAGAGGTTTTAGTTTGATATAGTGAAGAGGGTTTGGTTGAATTAGAGAGGAGGATATAGTGTGAAAGTGGAATCTAGAGGAGAGAGGATGGGTGCTGACAGTGATGGTGGGGGATAGGAAAGATGGGGGTAAGTTGTTAGAGGAATAAGTGGTAGCATGGTATAAATGAATTAGAAGAAGAATGGTGAGGGAGACAAGGATTTGAGGCAGCAGAGGGGGCGTGGTATGATTAGAAATACATAAGTAGTTGGATAGTGTATGTGAAAGAAGACATTTGATGGTAGGGGACTGTGAGATGGTAAGAGGGAGGAGTATAGAATAGGCTAAGGGACATTAAGGGTTAAAATGAGGGAGGGTTGATTAAGTATTAGAGGAAGTGAAGGGGAGGGGATGAAGATGAGATGCACCTGGATTGGCTAACTGCAAAGGGAGGGGACCTGGGGTTAGAATAAGTGTAGGAGTAGTGGGGGGTCGGGTGGAAATTGGAGGCAGGGTAGGGGAGCGGAGTGAGCCTGAAGAGCAAATGGAGCGGATAGAAGCAAAGGAGAATGAGATTGAAGATCAATCTGTTGTCTGGTCAGTGCCGTGATCATGATAGTGGCACTGTAGGACTCTTACTATGTGATGTCAGAGTATTGGGAGACTCTGTTGATGATGGTGGCCAAACAGAGCCATGGTTGGAGGGTGTAGAAACTGAATCTGCCACTGAGGTTGACATTCAGCCATCCCCTGCAATTCCATCAGACACAGCCAATAGGCCTATGCCAACCCATTCCAGTGAGGACTCAGATATTGGACAGGTGGAGGGTGAGGCAGTCAATCAGGGAAGTGTGGTTACTGTGACTTCAGTGCATGTTGAATACATCCATAGCCAAAGTGTGGGTGAGCTGCCATGCAGGAAGGTTGTCAGGGGTGTTCAGAGAAGGTCTGCTGTCCATCCTCCATCTGATACAGGTATTCCTTACTGTGCCACTCAATGTATGTTTAGGGCCATCATGGAGGTGCAGATATGTTCCAATAGGTCCTTCAGAGAAATGCATAGGGTTGTAGATGTGACACAGGCTGACATGCGTGACTGCCTCACCAGTGTTGCCAATTCAATGGATCAGAGTCAATGGATCAGATGAGTGACACATTGAAACTGGTGGTGTCTGTGATGGAACATCTGCTGGGAGTGTGACTCCATCCACATGGATATAGGTCAGCCACATCATCTGATGTTAGCCAACTTAGCTGTACATGGTCATGCTTCCATAGTGGCACTACTTCCACTGCTCCATCAGTGGTTGAGGTTTCTACACCCAGATGTGGCAGGCCATGGGGCATATTCCTGGGCATCCTTGTGAGGGGAGCTCATCCAGCAGATATCAGTCATGTTCAGGTAGGAGCAGTGCATCTGACTGTGGGCATGGACATGCCAGTGCAACTGCTGGCAGAGTGAGTTCTCATGGTCGAGTATGACATAAATGAACTGCCTCCTCTACCATGCACAACTCATACCTGTACAACATACCAATATGGAGACCTAGTACATAGCTTGGCTGTGTTCCTGCAGACACTCACATACCAATTTCACCTGGACGGCCCCCACACACACAAATACACATCAGTTACATAGTTCATCCATGAAGCTTGAAGCTCATTTTGTACCACTGGCTGTTTGTTACTTTATCCGAATGTCTACCTGCTTCTCTTTCTTACTCACATGCACTCACCAACCTTTTGTGTCAGGTTAGGCTTCCTGTACCCCTACAACACCCTGTGCAAGTGATGATAACTGTGCCATATCCTTGTGTTCTGTCTTTTGGATTCAGGAATATATAAAATTTGTGTCTGATACTCAGGGGGCATAGCTGACTTACTGCTTAGTTGTTCTGCATTTATGGTGTTGTTATGCTAATTGTACTTTTGACATAATTTTTTCTTAGAAAGTTAGACAGTTGATAGAATTAAAGTAATTTTTATGCATCAGTATTTTTAATAATCTTCTGAGGGTTGTGAATTCTGAATCTGAAATGTGTCTCATTACTTTCTAACTTCTCTTGTTCATGATTTTCCAATATAAAAGTATGAGACCAAACTGAGGATGTTCAGTGACCAGCAGAACTTTTGAGAGGTATGAATGTGTGATCCTTTGATACCTGAGGCCTACTACTTGATAGAGGACACATGTACTCATATAAGTCTCTGCTGTAACATGTTAAACTCATTTCTGTACAAATCACCCACCTTTTACTTGCTTACATTATCAAGTAACAACATGCAAGGATGTGCCATTCATTCATATTGTTACACAATACATTCCAGGTTCAGCACTTACCTCTTAAATCCAGCAGTTGCAACAGTTTTAGTTCAAGGCTGACTCTGATGATCGGACTACACAGCCTTTACATGGGTAGGTAAAGATTGTGAGCATTGCCTAGCACCAATGCTGCTATATATATATATGTGCGTAGAATGAAGGTTTATCCCCTTAGGTGGTGAGTGAGTGAGTGTGCTATGCATTGCCTCTTAGCCAATGTGAGGGCATATTGAGCATGCCTAGGTCTGCCTCCACTCACAGCAGCTGCTGGTTCCCCCTCTGTGGTGTCCTTGCCATCGGTGGTAGAATATGTGCCCCTTCCCCTTGATCCTACTGAAGCTGCTTTCTCAGGATGATGTGGTGAAGCATAGCACAGACGGTGAATATTTCAGTAGATGTACATGGATTGTACTGCAGGGCTCCTTCAGATGTATCTAGGCACAGAAGCTATGACTTCAGCAGACCAAACAAATGCTCTATGATATTTCATGTTTGAGCATGTGCCTCATTTTGATGTTCTGCAGCGAATGTGTGTGCATTTCTGATGGGTGTCATCAGCTACGGCTCCCGTACATAACTTGCATCTTCCAGTAAATGACTCTGTGGGATATCACTACTGGTGAATATCTGATACAATTGGGAGGTGTGCCAGATATGTGAGTAGTGGTAACTGCCTGAGTTGCCATGGAAGCCCTTTATATATATATATATATATATATATATATATATATATATATATATATATATATATATATATATATATTTAAGGTACCTTAATTTCTATATTAATATCTACGGCACCAAGTACTTCAGCGTAATGTGCTGCAAGGTAGAACTCTTGCATATGTGTGGCCCTGTCCTCAGAAGTACAGGGAAGATATATGTGATCACTGTCAATCTGGAGCATGGCATTCAGGAATTGATGTAGAATACTGGATGCTGATACGTGTGACACCACCACCATCATGTCCCCTGTTTTTCTCTGAAAGGTTCCTGTAGCAAAAATTCTAAGTGCTACTCATACATTTGTCTCCACTGGTATGGGTTCCCTTCAGTTTGCCCTGGGTCTGATTTGAGGATGACAGAGGTGGAAGAGTTCCTGCAGTGTGTCTCTATCCACCTCATGCAGATTTTGATAAGTTAACTAGGGTTTGAAAACCTTTCTCCTTCTTGGCTGTGGTCTGTTAGCAGCAACACAGATTTCAGCCTGTTGCATATACATATGAATTAAAGCAACAGCAGCCCTAACATTCTTTCTGTGTAGACTCCTTTCTGTGGTTTTGGAATTCACAAATAAAACCAGCACTGAGTCTACACAGTTGCTTTATAGCTTGTTGAATAGCTCCTCCATCTTGGATTGGTTGATTAGAATACAGTTCAGCTGCTTATGCTGTAATTATCATGCTACGTTGTTTACCATGGTTGTATGGTTCCAAACATCGTGCAGAGCTGCTTACTGAATATGAAACAGTGTGTTACTGAGTGCGTGTTGCAGCGCAATATGCATATGGTATTAGCAGTGCATGTAGGGTTTATTGAATCTGCCTGAATATGACACATTTCAACACCATATTAATTTAATTAGCTATAAGACTCTAATGCATTCCTCCAACACTATCTTAATATTCCACATTTTTTTTTAATTCTTCCTTTCTACAAACTAAACAACTACAACCAAAAAATAACAAAAGCAAAGACAACTCTACAACTATAACTGTATATATTGCTAATAAAACACAACCTACCATGGATACGAGAGTGCAGTTTCCCTGTCGAATAGTCAAACTACTATATTATTCTCTAAATATCAACACCTAAAAATTAATCAAAAAAACTAGCCAAAAGCTACCATGATTTACAAATAATTAATATATATATATATATATATGTCAAAATAGTAAGACAAGGGAAGTCAGTAAACTCTGTGCAGGCTTCGAGTTTACATGTGTGTACAGTGATGCGTGGTGAGCAGTAGCAGTGCTCATTGCATATACATGATGTGCACCACATTTGAACATAAATAAGTGAGGTCTGTGGCTAGCAACAGTGTTGCTGACTAGGAAACTGTAAGCAAACATGCATAGCAATCCTGTTTAAGTCAGAGCACTGAAGGTATGTGGATTTGTGTGGATTGCCACAATGATCACCAGGGCTTACTAGATGGGTTTCATAGCTCTCAGTCTCTTAGTGCAAGACTTCTGGACAAAGGCCAACATAATGGAGGACAATGACTAAGAAATAGGAAAAGATTTGACATATTTGCTCTTTAAAAATATGCTAGAATAACAAAGGGGTTTGTTTGGAGGGGTCTATATCACAACATCGAACTTCCAAAACATCGACTGCCATAATGTCGAACTTGGAAATTCTAAATGTGATATGATCGAAAGTTCAGAACAGCGATTTTTTTTCCCAGGGAAAAAAAAACGCTGTTCCGAGAAACACACACACACAGCACACTCCCCTACTTAAATATACTAACTCCGAGACCGTACCACAGTGGAGGAAATAGCGAAGCCACAGAAATGGCCCACCAACTTCTTTCCCTGGGAAAGAAGTCGATGTTTCGTGGCTTCGATATTTTCAGCTTTCGATCTTCCAAGTTCGACTTTATGACAGTCGATGTTTTGGACTTCAATGTTCCGATATAGACCCATTTGGAGATACACTTTATGATGGATGTGAAGTCTGAAACTCAAATGTATGTAATTATTTTGTCACATCATTCTGGAGGTTATCTCAGTGATATGGCAGAAAACCACAACTACCATTAGGAACACACCAAAAGATATATAAGGCAAAAACTGCACATTCTGTATAAATGTGGATGATAGTTAAGTACATGGTCCAAACAAACAGTAATGCTTCTTCCTTCAAAAAATCTCTAAAGCAACACTTCTCCACTCTATGGCACTGCACATGCTCCAGTTCTCAGCCTCCCAAAACCTGATTCTCCAAACTCATAACTACTTTCTCCTTTATTGACTTCCTCCTCTCAATCTAATCTTTTCTACCTACTAATATAAATGTCATAAGAATGATCATCTAGGCCTACCTATTGATATACTTACCTGATAATACTGACTCTATGTACTGGAAAAGCACTCTTAATTTGTACTACTGACTTATATGATTGACTCATACTCTCATGCCTTATTTTTTTATGATGCATCCTGCAGAACAAATCTTGATTAGTGTTAGCTTCTAGTAATATAGTAAGAATATTAAGTTATCAACATATTTTCTTAGTCTTCCTAACTATGACATCTTATATGTACATTTAATTCTATCTCTTATATTGTACTGTAATTAATGTAGCTGCTAATGATTAACTGCTACTTTTGCACAACTGTATCTGCATACCTTTTTGAACTCTAAGTAATGTATTGAACCAATAATTTAACTGTGAATGTGAATTTTTCTATTGTATGCATGCACTTTGTTTACTTAACTGTGACTGAATTTTTCTATTGTATGCATGTGTTGATGTGAGCTTTCCCCCTATATATATCTACATTGTCATGAATGTTACCCATGCCATTAATGTTGTCAGACAGATATGTTTGTACTGTGTGAATCACTGGAACAGGTAGCACACATTCATCTGCTGTGACAGCTTGATGTGGGTTCTGCACCATCACACATTAATATTTACGCCAGAAAAGGAATATCTAGGTATGGCCAATAAGATGTGTGACGTCTCACTGTGACAAAGGTGGTACACCTCAATTACACATCACTGAAAGATGTGGATGGAGGTACATGAAGAAGGGTGTATTGTACTCGGTTATTGGTGTGATGAAGGCTGGGAACCATGGATGTATTATGGCCTCTGATGCAGATGTCCTTCACCTACTCAGTAGTTCTGTTACATACAAAGGACTAGTCAGCACTGTGACCACATGCTGGTGGATGTTCCACTTACCACCTACCACAGGACACATGTCACATACCTATTCATCTGATTTTAGGGTGCAATGTCTACATTATATTTCGGTTGTTTGCCTGTTTTCTTATGTAACAAATCCTCCCACATTTTTGTGTCATTGCAGGTGATGTTGTGGCTGTGACAGCAATCTTTGATGTGTATGTTGATACTGTTATTATTATACTAATATCACAGTTGGAGTCAATGATTGCCCGCAATCTGTATTCCTTCTCACAGCTGTTTGGATACAGGATGTGTATGTAATCTGTGATGTCCATCACTTAAATAATAGACAGGAAAGGGCCTAGCAGACATCCCTGATGTATGGAACTGATCACTGGACCTGAGATATAGGTCACTTCACATGTCAACATATTTAGATCCCACTTCTGTGATAGAGTGGTCTACCCACTTGGTGATATATGACACTGAACTGTTGTCTAATACACAAAAGATAAGCATGTTCATCTAAACAAAGGCATAGACTTCATCAGATAAAATCACATCAAACAACACAGACTTTTTGAAATTCTAAAAGACATCACATGACATAATTACACCATCCACTTCTTTAAAACATATTACATTATCACATTCCTTGTGCAATAAATCTGTTTCAGACATTAAAAAATGACTGTTGCTAAAAAAGTATAACATTATAAAATACAGAAGCATAATACTTGAGTATAAATTCATATTCTATCAGTTATCTCATGTATGCTTTTAACTTCAATAGACAAGTAATCAATGACATCTCATTTAGACCTGGCTCAAAACTTACATTCAAACAGACTTGATGGTACAATCAATTCCCATGCCCCCCCTCTCCCGGGGTTGCAATCCACTTGTTCTAAAGCTGCAAACTTAAAATTGTGGTTGAGTAATTATTTATATGTTTCCTTAATGTACTGCAGGACCTCTTCTTTTAGATTTCATACAAATGTTCACAAATTCTTTCTTTATTTTTCTTTCAGTCTTGCCTATATAAAACCCAGTGCATTGTTGGCATAATGCTACATAGATCACTCCCCTGGTATTACAGTTAGACCTCCCCTTGACCTTAAATTTCATATTCCTAATTACAAATGTGTTACTGTTGTGCATACGCTTAAAATAGTTGGAACATCCACATCCATACATTCCAAGATTGTTATTATTTACTTTTGATATTGTTCATTGACTCTTAAATACTTTGAAAGCTTCTCCCTTTCTTATACACCATGACAGGCTTGTCTCCACTATATGTTTTACCTCTGTATTGCCCTCTAAGATACACCAGTTTTTCTAAATGATCTACCTAATCACCTTGCTATCCAATGAATAGGTGGGTATATAGGTGAACCAGCATTAAATGAATTTCCAACCAGTCTATTCCTATTCACATTACCTTTGGTGTCTATAGTCATATTCAAGATTGGAGCAAAATGTTAATTTTTGTCATTCTGTGATGACCTCATACATATAATCATCAATGAAATTGACCAGATAGCCTGTTTTTACAAACATGTTTTTCATAAGGCAACATTCTTTCCTGAATTCCTCAAACTCTGACATCATTTGGGCTGCATGGACAAATCGTCCCTTTACTACCACTTTTTTCTTCTCAGTTGGATGTGCATTTGGTTCATGTGATTTCTATTTGAATTTTAAAAGTCTGCATTGCTCGATGTGATTTTATATGATGAAGTCTATGCCTATGTTTTAGATGAAAGTGCTTTTCTTTTGTATATTGAATCACAGTTCAATGTCTTTACATTTCTGTTTTGGTCATTCTGAGTTTGTGCTTTTATTCTTCATTTGTGGTTTGTGTTTTAATGTAATGCAATGGCATTGGGCACCTTGGGAAGCTCACCACCATTTTTTATGGATGATTTTGAAGATTTGCAGTGCTCAGTAGGAAATTTAACTCTGCTTGTGCAGCAACTCTCTCAAAGGTTGGAATTGGTGGCATCATGTGGTGGAGTCCATGATTCAGAGGGGAGAATTCCTGTAAATACAATGACTAATATGATTTGAGGAGAGATTCCTGGCATGAATTGCAGTAATGTGAACATCGGGTGCAACAATGTTTCAGTGACCAATGTATCAGCTGCATCCAATGCTCTGAAAATTACTGACTGGCTACAACAACAGTTGGGTTTTGTTTGGGATGAAAAAAGGACTAATGTATCTCTCAACAATTTTTTTGGTGAATATGAATACAAGCTTTTCAAAATACATAAACTGCAATTTCTATCAAAGTGAAAAAGATTCCAAAGGGTCTTAGAATGTGGAAATTTCCCCCAGGCTTAGAAAAATATTCAGTTTTACACAACTAACTCAAACAAATTTTTGATAGACATAGATGTGATTTTTTAGAACTGTCGGTGAAACATAATGGGAAATTGACTGACCAGTTGTCTAATCAAATTAGTGTGCTGGACAAAGTTATTATCTCTTGCAGGAACAAAATAAGACAGAACATGTTCATATTTTTAAAAAAAGATTGATGAACAGGTTTAGCAGATAAAAGCATGGAAATTTAAGAAGCTTGATTGGGACAGGCTAGACTATTCTAACAACAAGCTTCACCCTAATCCACCAACTTCTCAAACTTGGGGTAAGAGGTTTGTATATGATCTGCAGTTTGGGAATGAGCAGTGGATGGATAGTTGAGATGATAATGTATTGGATTATCAAGATGAGAGATCTAGTAGTGATGCCCATTTAGACTTTCCACCATTAAGATGCTCCAAGCGTCTGAGGAAGGGATGGAATGGACACAAAGCTCAGCGGATGGGACATAAGTGGCAGACCCAATTTCAGAGACAGAATTGGCAAGATCCTACTTGGAAGAAGAAGGGGTAGAAGAGATGAACAATATATATGATGAAGTTAAACAATGCATGGACACTAATCAAATCTGTGTGACTGTTGCTAATTCTTAGGGGACTTTAAAGTATTTAATTTTAGTTCTTGTAAGCTTAGTACAGAACATGTTGATTTATTTTCAAAAGATTTTTCATTTGTATAAGCCACAAGAGCTAATTTAGTGGATATTTGTTTTAAAATTATTTATTAAAAAAATAAACTTGAGTATTTTATTTCAGAACCAGACATTTAATACAAGTGGTTTGAAAAGCCTAGTATTTTCAACCCCCTACTACATCCGATTTTACACTTATTTGAATGGGCATCCAAGTTAGACTTCAGGCATACCTTATTAATTAAGCAGTCCTTCTGTTATAATGGGAATCCCAGTGAATATGAACAAGAGTTGTTGAAAGGTATACTTTCCCACAAAGTGAAAGTAAAGAAACTGGATAAGGGAGGGGGATGTTGGTTATAATGGACCAACGTGATTATACTGAACATGTTTATCTTATTCTGTTTACAGATACATACAGGCAAGTTTCTAAGAATATATCATACAAGAACATGTATTTACTTTTATATGACATGCATATTCAACAACAGCTAGACATTGAAGAATATGAATTTCTCAATTTGATAAATCCTATGGTGCCAACTATTCTGGGGTGCCTAAATACATAAAAATATGAACAACCCACCTATGAGGCCAATAGTTGATGCTAGATGTTCCATCACCTATCTAATAGCTAGGTTTTTGGATAGTAATATCAAGAAGCTAATCCAAAAATTAGAACATGTCTGCAAAAACTCATGGGACTTTTTGGAGAAATGCAACAGACTTGAATATGATGACAAATGTGAGTTTATAACTGTAGATGTGAAAGAGTTGTTCACAGTAATCCCACATAGTATAGGATTAGAATGGTTCACTGACTTTTTCCAGGGAGCTGGGGAAATGGCTAAGGATATGTTAATACATAATGTTGACTTTATGGAGATTATTGAAAATAATTTTATAATATTTGATGGACAGTATTCTTTGCAAGAAGAAGATGTTGCTACGAAGTCGGCATGTGGTCCACTGTTTGCGAACATCATTATGACTGAATGGGAGAGATCGTTTGGATTTATGAGTAGGTTTAAGGGATCCTGGTGCTTTTATAGAAGGTACATGGATAATATTTTTATTGTTTGAAATGATGATGAAACATTCCAGAGTTTATTAAATTTTTAAACAGTTCTGTTGATTTTCTTGAATTTACATATGAAATAGTTAGGGATGGTATTTCCTACTTGGATGTAATGTTGGTTAAGGACAAGGTGAATATGAGATTAGCTTCCAAAATATTTAGAAAGCTAACATACTCCAATTCATTCCTCTATTATATAAGTGCATATCCATCTATCAAGAAAAAAGTGGTAGTAAATGGACAGTTTGTACATAGAGCCCAAACAGTGTCAACATTTGAGGAATTCAGGAAAGAATGTTCCCTCATGAAATACATGTTTGTAAAAAGAGGCAATCCAGTCAATTTCATTGATTATTATATCTATGAGGTCATCACAAAAAGACAAAATTAATATTTTGCTCCAACTTTGAATAAGACTATAGACATCAGTGGTAATATGAATAGGAATAGACTGGGTGGAAATGAATTTAATGCCAGGGTCACCTATATAACCACGTATTAATTGGATAGTGTGATGATTAGGTGGATTATCCAGTAAGCCGATGTATCTTAGAGGATAATAGGGATGTAAAACATACAGTGGATGACAAGCCTGTCATGGTGTATAAGAACGGGAGAAGCTTTAAAAATATATTAGAGTCAGTGAACAATATCAAAGTAAATAATAACAACAATCTTGGAATGTATAGATGTGTATGTTGCATCTATTGTAAACATATGCATATTGGGAACACAATTGTAATTAGGATAATGACATTTAAGGTCAATGGGAGGTATAACTGTATTACTAGGGTAGTGGTCTATGTGACATTATGCCAGCAATGCACCTGGTTTTATATAGGCAAGACTGAAAGAAAAATAAAAGAAAGAATTTGTGAACATTTGTATGAAATCAAAAAGAAGAGGTCCACCAGTACGTTATGGAAACATATAAATAATTACCTTGTCCACAATTTTAAGTTTACAATTTTAGAAAAAGTGAATTGCAACCCAGGTAGGGAGCCATGGGAATTGTCTTTGCAAAAAAGAGAATTGCCTTGGCAAGTCCATTTGAATGTGAGCCATGAGCGAGGAAAATGAGGTGTCATCGATTACTTGTCTATTGATGTTAAAATCATACATGAGATAATTGATAGAATATATATTTATATTCAATTTTTATATTTCTGTATTTTATAATTTTATACTTTTTTAGCAACAGTCATCTTTTATTGTCTGAAACATATTTATTTCACAAGGGGGTTGATAATGTAATATGTATTTAAGAAGTGGATGGTGTAATTGGGTCATGTAATTTTTTTTTTTAATTTGAAAAGTCTGCGTTGTTTAATGTGATTTTATCTGATGAAGTCTATGCCTTTGTTTTAGAAGAAAGCACTTATCTTTTGTATATTAAATGGTGGTTTAGTGTCAGCTGCATTTCTGTTTTGTCTTTTCTAAGTTTGTGCTTTAATTCTTTGTTTGTGATATAGATGTATATGGCCACATCTAGCAGTGCTGAGTGAATACTTCAGTGTGGATTTGTGTCAGATGCCATTGACTTGTCAAGTTCAAGAAGATGATAGTGTTGTCATCATGCATGCCCTTGATGACCTGTCTGAGGACATCTAACAGATGCAACAGACATGATGTTGCATTAACAACTCACATGGGTCTGTTGCACACAGCAAGTATATCAATAGTGTCCATTTAGAAAAGGTCCATGGTGACATATTGGTCTACCTCACAGATGAGGAGAATCAGGATGTCTACAAATGCATGCATTGGGTGCTATCAGTCCCCAACTCAGACAGATGCATGTTGATGTACACCCTTCTACAGGAACATAGTCTGTGTGGTGGGTGTATTGAAGTATATATTCAACCTTGTCAGAAAGGTGTATGTGACTAGTCACATGATAGGTGATCTGTGATGTTGTCAAAGCCCATTGATTCTGTGTGATAGGCCTGGATGAAGGTAAGACCATGCATACTGTCTAGCCTTATCTGGCCTAGGGTATGAATACAATCCTCCATGCAGGTATCATTGAGAAACTCTCCCAGCTGAGGATTAAACGTTATGTCACTAGATGGGTAACTCACTGGTTCACTGACAGAGCACATACTGTGAAAGTTAGTGAATCAACCTATGCCAATAGAGCTGACACCACTAGTATACCCTAGGGATCTGTGTTTCACCCTTTACTGTATGGACTCTATTTCTCGACAGTACAGGTTACAGTATAGAGCCTTTGATTTAACAAGTATACTGATACTTGCATACTGGGTGCAATCTTCAAGTCCACCTATGGTGATAACATAGTACAGGAACAGCTAACACAAGCAAATGATTGGTGACAAAGCCACAAGGTCAACAAATAAATGCAAACATGTATCTTTATTTTGGCCTTCTGCAAAGTGGAATTCCCTGCTAATTACAGCACAGATAACAGTACTGCTATGCTGAAACTCAGTGAGCAGTGGGAACAACCTGAACTTCAAACACCAAGTGTCCACACTGGTATTGAAAGCCTATGTTGTGCACATCATAAGTCACTCCATCATATTTAGATCTCAGGAGTATATTACAGCATTGTACTCAAACCACATCAGAACACTAATATAGAGTTCCAGTCCTCAAAAACCCCAAAAACTGATAGGCCAAAGAAGAGCCATAAAGACAATAAAGTGGACTATTAAGGATAAGAAAGAAATTATGTATTGTTACTATTATGCAAAAAGCCCAGAATTTCCAGACACAAGACATACAAAACGATTAAGAGAGAAATTAGAGGAAAAATGAATAGTTCCGCAAGAAAAACTGTCAGACACTTCAAATGAAAATTTGTGTTGATTGATACAACAGATTGGTGAAAAACAGTATATAGATCAAGAAACTTTGACCTGTTTGGAAAAAGAAGCATCTGAGGAAGTGCAAAAATATAAACAACAAAACCAAGAGATAATTGTAAAGTATAAAAAATGAATGTGGACATGGGAAAGAAAGAGAGAGAGTTGATATGGTGCAATATTTATGCAAAGAAGAAAGCCAGATTAATCAATGTGAATAAGGCAGCCCCAAAGATATTTGAAGATAAATACAGGCAAAAGCATCCAGATATAGAACATTTCACAATAAAAAAATGACATCACAAAGATGGAATGAAGAAAAGAAGATTAGTAAAACAGAAGTTAAAAAAATAAATGTTGAACTTATACAGTGCCTGCGAAGTGAAGGATTTGGTGTAGAAGGCCTAGCACAGGATGGTGTGAGTCCCCAAAGTAAGGAGAAACAGGAAGATCAGGAAACATCTGAAGAAGAAATATGGACATGGGAAAGAAAAAGAGATTTAATATGGTGTAATATCTATGCAAAGGGGAAAGCAAAACTAATTAATACAAAAAGAGCAGCACCAAAGATATTTGAAGAGAAATACAGGCAAAGGAATCCAGACATGGACAACTTTACAATACAAAAAATAAGAAGACAAAGAAGAAAAGTAGAAAAGGAGATTAGTAATAGAGAAGTTAAAGAAATAGAAACTGAGATCATGGAATACCTGCAAAGCGAAGAATTCAGTGTAGAAAATCTTATTCAGAAAGTACCACAACAGGATAGAATATCCAAAGTAAGGTGAAATCAGTGGAACAGGAAGGATTTGGTCAGGTGCCATATGAAGATAATTTGGAGCCTTCCACAGGAAACCAGTTTAAACATTCACTTGAAGTTAAATAGCAAGGAAGGACAAGAAATTGTGGAAACTCTGATGCAGTCAATGTTGAGGAGTGATAGGCCGGTGAGTTCCCATATGATAGATCACTGGATGGCATGGGAAGAAGTTGAACAGACTGTGCCACAGGAAGATGCTATAGAATCTTCTATAGAATGCCCACGGGAATTGGAAATTTTTAGTTTGGAAGAAAATGAGCTAAGAGAAGAGTTGCTTGATTTAATAGACATAGACAAATATATAAAGATCAATGAAAGAAAAAGACTGCAAAAAGTTAATAAAACCCAAAAAGTCAGAAGTTTGATAAAACAAATGAACACAGTAATGAGGACTGTTCATAGAGACCCATGTGATGTAACAGAAGTAAACTGGCTATATTACTGTGCAGCTAAATTAATAACTGATAAAGTCATAACACAAGAAGACTAGGTAGTGAGGGAAAGAAGGGGAGAAATCGAATACCATCACGGAAATATGAAACATAAAAAACTATAAAGCAGTTAAGACAAGAAGTGTCACTGTTAGAAGATTATAGAAGTGAGAATAGATCAACAAAAATACTAAGAAAAATAGATATGATAAAAGCAATGTGCAGTATTAGAACAGACAGGATCTATCGTGCACTATCGCAAATAACAAACTAAAAATTTCAGCACAGGTGGAAAGGCTTAAAAGATATGAAAATAAATATAAAGGAAAAGTACAAAATAAGCAATTTATTGATAATCCAAAAATGTTTTATAGAGAATTGGGAAATTAGATTAAAGGAATTGAAAGACCACCAAAAAAAGATACATTTTGGAGAAGTATCTATGAAGATCCTGTGGAACATAACAAAGATGCTAAATGGATAAAAGAAGTTAAAGAATGAATAAGAAGTTCAAAGGTTTAGGATATGAAATGGGATGAAGTAACAGCCAAAGGGATTGAAGCAAAGTTAAGAAAAGCCTCTAATTGGAAAACCCCAAGCCCAGATGCAGTATCTAATTTTTGGCTGAAAGCATTAACATCGTTGCACGAAGGTTTAGCCAAGAGTAAGAATTATTTATATGCACACCCTGAACAGACACCAACATGGTTAACAACAGGAAAAACAATCCTTCTACTTAAGAGTGAACCTACAAGCTACCTAAAAATTATAGACCAATAACTTGCCTTCCAACAATGTATAAACTATATACGGGAATAGATGCTGACAGAGTTCATAGTCATTTAGAAAATCTCAGTTATGGCAGTAGAACAAAAGGGCAATAAAATAAAGTCATATGGAACAAAGGATCATTGTTGTTAAATAAAGTCATAGTAGAGAACTGTTAAAAAGGGGAAGCATCTATGTATGCATGCATTGATAACATAAAAGCAGTTGATAGTATCCCACTTTCATGAATAAAAGAGTGCTTAAAAATGCACAAGAGACACCCTACACTGATCTACTACATTATAGTGACCATGAAACAGTGGCAGACCACTTTGCAATTAAGCCATGATAAAAGACAAATTATTATCCCAGGGATAAAAATTCAAAGGGGGATATTCGAGGATGACTGTTTGTCACTGATGCTATTCTGCCTTGCCCTTAACCCATTAAGCTGTCTACTTAACAGCTTAGGCCATGGCTATAATTTGGCTCCTAGAAAACAACAAAGTGTAAAGACTTCTCATCTTCTCTTTATCGATTTAAAACTGTATAGCTCATCAGATGAGGAACTGAAAGCACAACTGCAAGTTGTCAAAACTTTTTCAGATGATATAAGAATGTCATTTGGTCTTGATAAATGTGCAAAAGCAACCTTTAAACCAGGAAAACTGCAAAGTCATGAAAACATCAGTTTGGGACAAGATATAAAAGAACTTGAGCAAGAGGGAATGTATAAATGCTTGAGAATTGATGAATGATCAGAAATAAAACATGAACAAATGCAAATAAAACTTAGTAAGGAATATTTCAGAAAACTTAAATTATTCCTGAAAACAGCACTGACATCTAGGAACAAAATTCAAGCTATAAACCAATTTGCTCTTCCTGTCCTGACTTGCAGTTTTGGAGTGATTGACTGGCCCCAAAATGTGTTGGACAGATTAAATAGGAAAACAAGGATGCTTCATGCTCACCAAATAATTTATAAAAAACAGTGCATATCAAGATTATATATTCCCTGTTCTGAAGGATGGAGGAGCCTCCTTGAAGTTGATTATATGTATAGATCTGCAATCATGGGACTCTACACATAACTGCTGACCTCACAAGACCCAAATGTAGTGAAATTTTTGAAATATGATGAGAATAAATCTAAGATGACTTCTCTGCTTAATTTAGCAGAAGCATATTGGCGTCAAGCAGGTATGGAAATCAAACCAGAAGTGGATAAAAATCAGGCAGCAACTGAATGTGCCAAAAAAAACAAAAGAAAAAAATATAAGGTGAAGGACTAGATGAGAAGGCAAGAAATATGGTTCATAGGTTCATAGGTAGGTACTAGGCTATCTGCCCAAGGGACAGAATGTGCTGGCTTTCGCCTCCCTTTTAAATTAGCTTCCTGGGCCACTGTCTACCAGAGCCACTCTAGTGATCCTGGGGTAAATTTACAATTTCCCATCCACTCATCAAGATTCCTCTTGAAGAAAGTCAGCGAGGGGCTCTGCCTAACATAAACTGGGATTCTATTCCAGAGCGAGGGAAGTCTCGGGACAGGAATCTATCCCTCCAGCACGTCCCGTTTATTGTTGTGCTGAGGTTTAATACACTGGAGCATGTGGGTCTAAGAGATTTGGTTTTCTTGAGGTGGAGCATGTCCATTAATTCTGGGTTGGACATGGCCTTATACGTCAGGCAGAGATCACTTCTGAGCAGGCGGTAAGCAACCGAGTAGAGCTGGATTTTCTTTAGTCGAGCTGCATAGGGCTTCTCTTTGAGGCCTATGATCCTCTTGGTGAGGTACTTCTGTGGTCTTTCCAGCTGTTGCAGGAGTCAAGTAAGGTATATACCAAATGGGGCATTGTATTCTATTATGGGCCTAATGAGTTATTAGTAGAGGGGCACAATGACCTCTCTTGATCTAGAGGTGAACCCTTTCGTGATCAGGTGGGCTACATAGAAGGAATTTCTAACCACTTTGGCAATGTGATTATCAAAGGAGAGGTTGCTATCTACCTGGGCTCCAGGTCCCTAATTACATTTTCCATGCTTAGTGGATTACCACCTATGTGGTAATTTGTGGGCACTTTGTTTTTCCCAAAGAGGATGACTATGCATTTTTTTGGCATTCAGCCTGAGGCCATGGTTTTGACACCAGGTATCTGTCTCTGTAAGATCCTTCTGGAGGATGTCTGTGTCAGCTGGAGAGTCGATTATGGCCCCCAGTTTGCAGTCATCTGCAAACTTGGTCAGCCATAGTCCTCCCATGCTTGCCTGTACCTCAGAGAAGTATATACCAAACAGGAGGGGTCCCAGGACCGAACTCTGTGGGATGCCACTTGTAACTGGTTTACAGTCAGACATGGCACCCGCAACTCTGACCATTTGTGTTCGATTCATGAGCCAGTTGGCTACCCATCTTGTGACATAGGGTTAATGTTCAAGCTGGTGAGTTTGTCTATGATGCCAGAGTGGTGAATGGTGTTGAAGGCCTTAGTGAGGTCCAGGTAGGCTGTGTGGACTACCTTTCCTTCATCTATGGTCTTGGTAACTGTTTCAAAGAAGCCAACTAGGTTTAGGAGGCAGGATCTGTCTTTAACAAAGCCGATTTGGGTAGGGTCCAATGTCTGGAGGTTCCCAATGTCTCTGTTTATGAGTTCCATGATGATTCACTCCATACCTTTGCAGACCAGACTAGTCAGGCTTATAGGGCGATAGTTCCCAGGTTCTTCTGTGGCACCACCTTTGTGGAGCAGGATGACTGTTGCTGTACGCCATTCTTTGGGTACATAGCCTGTGGTAAGACTGAGTCTGAACAGTGAATTTAGGTGAGGGTTTAGTTTCTTTTTGAGCTCATGTAAGACGTAGCCTGGGACACCATCCGGTCCCATTGATGCTGTGTTCTTAGCTTTGGAGAGGGTTGATTTTACCTGCATGTCCATGATGTCTGGGGCTCTGCATTCTTCTGGGATGGACACAGGCCCCTTTTGGGGGTGAGGGGGCTGATGTTTGCACTGAACTTGTCAGCCAGGATGTTGGCAATGTCAGTTGGTTCAGTGTATATTTTGTTATTTTGCACTAGCTCAAAGCATACCTGAGAGTTGCCACCTAGATTTTTGACATAGCTAAAGAAGGCCTTATGGTTATCTTTAGAGTTCTTGGCAATTTTTCTTTCGAAACTGGCCTTGGATAATTTTATGAGGGATCGTAGTTTCTTGCTAATATTGATCAGTGATGCCTTTCCTTTTTGGAATTTTGCTCTGTCATGTAGTAGTTTCCTCCTTCTGTTGTATAGTTTATTTATGGCTGGGGACAACCAGACTGGTTTCCTCTTTTTGGAGGAGTGAGCCTTGATTTTACTTGGGATGGCTCGATCCATGCATCCCTGTAGATGCTCATAGAATGCACTTGTAAAGGATTCTGCAGTTTGGGTAGCATTATCCTTTAGCAAGGGGGCTTTGAAACTTTCCACCTCGGTCTTGAGAAGTGTGAAGTTTGCTTTTGAAAAGTTTTTCACAGTGGTTTCCTTGACTGGGGGTGGGATCGGGATGTGGATGTCCAGTGTGATTAGTTTATGATCTGATCTTACCAGATAGGCGTTTACCTCTGGTGTGGAGCACTGATCCCCCATGTTGGTGATGATCAGGTCCAGTATGTTGTCACCTCTTGTGGGTGTGGTGACCAGCTGTTCCAGGGCATTTGAGTTTCTAAACTCTAAGAAGTGTTGGGCAAATGAGTTTGTACTTGAGTAATTCTCCCAGTCAATGTTTGGGTAGTTGAAATCTCCCAATATCATGGTAAGACCTTTACATTTTCCAATGTTCTCAGGAATGCTGAGTGGTGGTCCTGATACAAGGTAGGTGATCTGTAGCAGGCTACAATCTGAAAAGAAGCTTTGCCCACTGTTAGTTGCACATGGATGGTCTCCGAGGCCTCGTGCTGTGCTACTAACCTGGAGGTGTGGGCATCCTTTATGAAAATGGATAAACCCCCTCCTTTTGTATTTCGGTCTGGGTTCTGGGGCTGAAAGTTATGGTATGAGTTGTTGCCTGGTAGTGCTGGGGTGCTCTCTGGATCTTTGAACCAGGTTTCTATTACTCCACAGATATCGATTTGCTCCATGCTAAGGAGTGCCTTGAGTGCGTGCATTTTGAGGTTTAGACTTCTGGCATTGAGTAGCATTACCCTCATTTTCTGGTTTCTTGTGTTGTTTATGGAGGCGGCTTTGTCTTTTGAGCCTTGCCTAAAAAAGGCACCATGGGGGTGGCAAGAGCCTTGGCCAGTATTCAAAAGCCTAAGGGCGACAGGTGCAAGCCATTTCTGGCAAAGCAACATGGCTTGTCGAGCATGTTGTCCCAGGTTGACAGACAATGGATCCCCTTTGAATGACACCACTAGCTTAGCCAATTGTTAAAACTGATCATTTTTCCTTGTACTGTGGAATCATATTTGGTGAGGGTAAGATGCTACTCAGGGTCAGGGTCATACCAGCCTGGGCTACATGATCAGAGAGCTCCTCTATGTATCTTTTCATGTAGTCCAGGGAGGTACGTCTCAGGTCATTCACATCAATATGTACAATGACAGAGTCATATCTGTACTTGTTTTGGAGTGACCTGAGTGCTTGTGTTATGTGGCGGATCCTGGTACCCAACAGGCAGCTCACAGTAACCTTTGCCTTGTTCGGTCTAGTGAGTCGGATGTCAGTGTAACTGACAATAGAGTCACCTATTACTAGTGTATTGGGTGCGTTGTTGTGCCTTAAGGGCTGTGGTTGCGTGGCACACTGACTTTGTGAAGTATGTGATACATTGTTTTTTGAGGGTGGAGGTTGCTTGATGTCTGCTTTGGAGGTCTCTGCTGCTTAGGCAGATTTTTATTTAGAGCCTCTGAGTATGTTTTTGAGTATTTATGTGTGTTGTTTGCTGGTGCATGTATGATTCTTTTATGTGAGACTGGAAGTGTGGTGCAAGTATTTCCCTTCTACACCAGACTGGCTGTTCCAGCCTTGGGTTGAGAGAGCTTGGCCTCCAGTTTGGCTATATAGTTGCATCTCTCACATACATTTGTGTTTGTTGGAAGAAGGAGAGGGTTGTCCGTGTACAAGAGGCAATTGTAACATTGCCTCAAGATTCCCAGATTCACCAGCTGGACTAAGGAGTATACCTGAAACTGCCCTTTGGACATTCCTGTATGGATAACTGAACTGTTTTTCTGATTGCCCAGTAGGGACGAAATAGGGAGCCTTGAACTATTGTATAGTAAAGGGGGAGGTGTTGTGTTAGCGTTTATTACTGCTTACTGAGAGCTTGGAGCAAGTGCTGGCTGTAAAATGAAAGTTAGGGTGCTTAATTTGAGAGTTTGACTAGTTATAAGGGAAAAATTGAAGAGCAGACTTCGTGGAGCCTGGAATAGTTTAACCCTAGCTAACCGGCACTACTCGGTGTGCAAAACTGCGCAAAAGCGGGTTTTAAGGCAGGGAGATGAAAGAGATAGGAATTAGCCCAAAACGGCCAATAAACTACAAGTTGCTGGGCTGTGACCACTCCTCCAGGGACAGACAGGCTGCTCAAAGCTCCCCACTCTCACTGGTGAACAGAGAAACTTCCCCCTATCCAAGTAAGGATATGGGCAACACAGAACTTATACAGTCCTGAATTCAGCAGAACCTGAAAATTGGACTAGACTAGCTTAGAAAAGGTGGGAAATAAGAATTTTATTTTCTTTTTTTTCTTTCTTTTTAGACGGAGATACAATGAAATTACACAAAAACACTTTAAATGCTTATATCAGACTAGCGCACTTTAGTGTGTAGCCTACAACAGTTAACCAGCAGAAAAAAATACTTTAAACGACTTATAAAAGTGCTAACAGCAAAAAAAAACAGTTTTAGTATGCAGCAAGGAGTTTTTTAAAGCTCAGAATTGCTAGAAATCGCTTTTCGGCGAGACTAGCAGTCGCAGGAGAAAATGCAGAGAAAAAATACTTATATCAGATGAAAGTCACTCTTTTGTCGCTCTGCTGCTTGTAGTATACTGCAGGACACTACGAGGAGCTTGGCTGAGTAGTATACAAGCAATAAAATGCACAAAAGTGGGTTTTAATGCAGGGAGATGAAAGAGATAGGAATTAGCCCAAAACGGCCAATAAACTACAAGTTGCTGGGCTGTGGCCACTCCTTCAGAGACAGATAGGCTGCTCAAAGCTCCCCACTCCACTGGTGAACAGAGAAACTTCCTCCTATCTGAGTAAGGATATGGGCAACACAGGAACTTATACCACAGTCCTGAATTCAGCAGAACCTGAAAACTGGACTAGACTAGCTTAGAAAAGGCAGGAAACAAGAATATGTTTTTCTTTTTAGACAGAGTTACAATGAAATTACACAAAAACACTTTAAATACTTATATCAGGCTAGCGCACTTTAGTGTGTAACCTACAACAGTTAAACAGCACAAAAAAACAACTTTAAGTGATTTATAAAAGCGCTAACAGCAAAAAAACAGTTTTAGTTTGCAGCAAAGAGTTTTTTAAAGCTCAGAATTGCTAGAAATCGCTTTTTGGCAAGACTAGCAGTCGCAGGAGAAAATGCAGAGAAAAAAAACTTATATCAGTTGAAAGTCACTCTTTTGTCACTCTGCTGCTTATAGTACTCTGCAGGACACCATGAGGAGCTTGGCTGAGTAGTATACTACTGGAAAAAGCATAAATATAGTTGCAAATATAGAAAACTTCTAGAAGAACCTCATGTTGATCAGGAACGAATGCAGGAATTTTTAAGGAGAGGCAAATTCAAACAAAGAGATGAAAGGTTAATATTGGCAGCCCAAGATAGTGGGCTATGTACACATTGGTTTACAAAGTCCATTGAACATGTGGGAGAAACAGAAAAATGTAGGTTTTGTAAAACCAAATTGGAAACAGTTGCACACCTTGTTGCAAGTTGTGACATACTAATGGCATAAGGACTATATACTGGAAGGCATAATAATGTGGCAAGATTGTTGCACTGGGGATTGTGCAAACATTATGATACTGAAGTGGCTGAAAAACACTGGAAACAGCCACAAAGCATCATATAAGATTATGAAGTTTATATCACATGGAACCACCCATTACCAACAGTTCAAAAGATAGATGCTAGAAAATCGGGTATAATGGACCAGAAAAAGAAGACAAGAGTAGCACTGATCATTGAAATTGCCACACCCAGTGACTACAGTGTCTTGCGTACAGAGAGATACAAAGTCATAAAATATCAGGATCTGCAGGCAGAAACGAGAGCAATGTGGAATAAAGATACCCAGACTGTTCCAATAGTAATAGGAGCAATGGGTCTTATAAAAAAGAATCTTACAATCTTATTTAGATATGCTACCAATCCATGCAACTCCATATGAATTGCAGAAGGAGTCATTACTGGGCACATTGCAGTTGCTCTGAAGAGCACTTTTGGCTGACATCAAAGATTGAAACAATACTAATTTCATGGACTTTAATAGCACTTTGACTTAGGAATGGGGCCCATTCCCGTCATGGTATTAGAAACCCAAAAGACTTGGAGAAATTAAAGTACAATATTCTCTTTTGCATCTACCTCACCAGACACATGTAGCAGCTGAAGAGACTACAGGGGTTACTCATCAAGAAAACATAGTGCCTACAAACCACACTATGATGTATGTGGCTAGACTGAAATTCACGTCACTGTAATGTACATAGTATAGGATGAGGTGACTTATGCCTTGCCTTCAAACCAGTCTTTGACCATGCCCTAGTTGGAATACTGCACACCTACAAATCAGATATAGCTGATGACATCAGCAGTGTCTAGTGAGCAGAATATGGCAATAGTGGTGTTCCACATCCAGGTATAAAAACAAAAGAACCCTTATTGAGCATAGTTAGATGATCGTTGTTAGTAGTGTGATTTTCTGCTCAGCACCAACTGCCCCTGTCCATGAGGGACATAGGTGTTAGCCTAGGAGTAAATTTACAATCACCCATCCAGTTGTCAAAGTTGCACTTGAATATGGTCATTGAGGAGCACTGCTTCACATGCAATGAAAGTCTATTACAGAGGAGTGGGAATCGCTGGGAGATATATCTGTCTCTCCAGCATGTTCTGTTTATGTAACAGACTAAGTTATGATCCCTGGAGCAAATTATTCTTGTCATGTTTGATTTGCAGATGTCCAGCATTTCCATTAGGGCAGGATTTGAGACTGCACTTTAGGCCAGGCATAGGTCACCTCTCAACAGCCTGTATGGTACTGAATAGAGTGACAGGTCTTTCAGTCTTTCCATGTATGTCATGTTTTGGAGGGTCTGGATTCTCCCAATCACAAACCTGTGTGTATTCTCAAGTTGCTGCAGATGTGTGGTGAGATACACACAGAAGGGCTCATTGTACTCAATTGGTGGTCTGATAAGGGTCAAATACATTGAACACCTCCCTGGTCTTGGATGTGATGCCATTATTTATGAGGTGCCCAATGCAGAATGTGTGTCTCACTGCTATGACTACATAGTGATTGAAGTGTGGCTTGCTATCAACATATGTTGCCAAGTCTCACAATGCTGTGTTTGAGCTGACAGGGTGCTATGTATATCATAATTATCAGGGATACTTCATTGCCAAAGGGGACAATGAGGCTTTTTTTGCTTTAAGGTTTAGTCTGTGAGTTTTGCACCATTCATTTGTCTGTGTCAGTCCTTTCTGTAATATGTTAACATCATTGGGGGAGTCTAGATAAGAGTACCCAGTTGACAGCCATCTGCAAACTTGGTAAGGCACAGGCCATTTACCTTTGCCTGGACTTCAGAGAAATAGTTTCCAAACAGTTGAGGTCCCAGCACAGATCCTTCTAGGATTCCACTGGTAAGTGGTCCAGCGGTGCAGTCCCAAACTTTGACAATGTGCATTCTGTCAGTGAGCCAGTTGGCTATCCATCTAGTAATGTATGGGTTAATCCCGAGATGGGAGATTTTCTCTATGATACTTGAATGAGTACTGTGAGAGTGCTACTGAAACAACTCAAGATATAAATTGATAAGTATATTTTTTGGCACTTCTTTCCAAAGTTCTACAGTATTCTAATTGCTTTTGCTTGATTGATTTAAGATAATATTTGCTGGCTTCTGATCTATGTTGAAAGTGTTATTTTTCTGAGTGGAAAATGCTATTTTTTCCCCCACCTTTATTCCTGCTCTGTTAAATACTGGCCAAACAACTTGTGTGTTTTATCTGATTGTCACAAGGCTTGCTAGTATAATTAAGATTCCCCTGTTTGCTACCTCACATTCATTGTTTGAATCTAATTGAGTTCTGACTGAGAGTGCTACTGAAACAACTCCAGATATAAATTAATAAGTATATTTTTGGTACTTCTTTCCAAAGTTCTACAGTATTCTAATTGCTTTTGCTTGATTGATTTAAGATCGTATTTGCTGGCTTCTGATCTGTGTTGAAAGTGTTGTTTTTCTGAGTTGATTTTTCCCCCACTCTGTCCTCCCTATTGGTGCTTTCTTTTTATACTTGGTGGATTTGCAATTGCCTGCCCCTACTGTATATTTGATCTGTGACACTCCTTCCAGTCTCGTGTCTTTAGCTCATTCTACCTAATACAGAGAGAAAAAAAAATGTTTTGCACTTTATTCATCTGCTTACTGTGTTTGTGTTCCTTCCTACTTTATTACTTATTTTTGCTCTTGCTGCCTGTCCTTAAAAGTACTTAATAGCATTTATTTTGCTGCATTTGTTACTGCTTGTTAGTAGCCGATTAAATTGAAATTGTTATTCTAAGCATTTAGATTATGCACTTGGGCTTTAGACCAGTTGTTTCACATTGGGAAGGTTTGTGGTCTGCACTGTTTTGGCAGGACAGAAAGCTTACATCCTTCTGAGTTGGATTTGCTGATTGAAGGATTAGTGTATGTTCTAAAGTGTATAAGTTCTGGTTTAAGCACTTGGGCTTTGGGCCAGTTTTTTTACATTAAGAAGGTGTTGTCTGCACTCTTGTGGGAGGCTGGATTCTGCCCTTCTGAGCTTGAAATTTCTGGTCACAGGCTTATTGTGCCTGCTTATTTGAACTGTTTCTTTCCGAAAATGCTGTGCCTTGTTGCTGCAGCATAGACCAGATTCAGGCCTGCTGAATCTAGTTTGTTTGTATAACATGAGCACTGACCCAGGCCATCTTTTTTTTTGGAGAAGGTTCCCCTGCACCCTAGCAGAAGGAGTGTGCAGTTAGAACTTGTCTGTTTGAAGACTGCTGGAGCAGGGCTCAATTTTGAGCTTTTTCTGGTTAATTGGGTAACATGTTTAAATCAGTTGTTCGTTTTCTATTGTTTTATATATATATAAAAAAATTGTATTCTATGCATCTGCTTTTACTGTATTTGTGTTTCATCATACTTTATTACTAGTGGCATTGACTATAACTCTGATCTGAGATATATAACAATAAGTATCCTTTTCTTTGCATTTAAAGAGTTTTTTTTGATTGTATCTGCTTTATTTTCTGAAAAAAAATATATATATATATATACTTGTTATCCACCTTTCTAAGCTAGTATAGTCCAGTTTTCAGGTTAAGTGCTGAATTCAGGGCTGTGTTACATATCCCTGTATTTGTCCATATCTTACCTGGATAGAAGGAAGTTTCTCTGTTCACCTGTGAGAGAGTGGAGCTTTGAGCAGCCTATCTGTCCCTGGAGGAGTGGTATCAGCCCAGAAATTAGTATATTGGCCATTTTGGGCTAATTTCTCTCTTTCATTTCCCTGCTATAAATACCGCATTTGCCCGGTTTTGCATGCCAGGCATCGCCGGTTAGCTAGGGTATAACTATTCCCAGCTCCACAAAGTCTCCTTTTCAATTTTTCCCTTAGAACTAGACAAACTTTCAACTTAAGCACTCAAGCCATTCATTTCTCAGCCCAGCACTTGCTCAAAACTTATAGGAAGCACTAATAAACCCTAGAACTAGACCCTCCTATACTGTACAGAAGGACAAGGCTCTCTATTCAACCTTACCAGCCATTCAGTAAAACAGTTCACTGCACCTATCCAGGCATGTCCAAAGGGCAGTTTCAGGCGTACTCTCCAGTCCAACTGGTGAATCTGGGCGTTTTGAGGCAACGTTACAACTGCCTCATGTACACAGACAACCCTCTCCTCCTACCACCAAACACTAATACATATGAGAGATGCAATTATACAGCCAAACTGGAGGCTAAGATCTCTCAACGAAAGGCTGGATCAGACAGTCAAGAGGAGAAGGGAAATACTTGCATCACACCACCAGTCTTACATAGATCCATTAAACCAGCACCAGCAAAAAACACACATATATACACAAAAACATACTCAGAGGCTCTAAATAAAAATCTGCAAAAGCAACTGAGACCTCCAAAGCAAACATTCAAGCAACCTCCACCCCCAACACAAGTCATGAAACCCATACTTCACAAAACCAGTGTGCCATGCAATCACAGCTCTTAAGGCAAAATAACATACCCAACATACTAGTAATAGGTAACTCTATAGTCAGGCACACTGACGTCCCACTACTAGGCTGAATAAGGAGAAGGTTACTGTTAGCTGCCTGTTCTGTGGCAGTATCCACCACATAACACAAGCACTCAAGTCCCTCCAGAACAAGTACAAATATGAGTCTGTCATTGTCCATGTGGGTGTGAATGATCTGAGCTGTACCTCCCTGGACTACATGAAAAGAGACATGGTCTAATCTTGTAGCCCAGGCTGGTATGACCCTGACCCTGAGTAGCATCCTGCCCTCACCAAGAATGATACCACAGTATAAAGAAAAAATGATCAATTTCAACAATCGGGTAAGTTTCTGGTGTCATTCAAAGGGGATCCAGTGTCTGCCCATCTGGGATGACATACTCGACAAGCCACGCTGCTTTGCTAGACTTAGCCCTTAGGCTTTCGAATACTGGCCAAGGCTCTTGCCACCCCCATAGTGCCTTTTTTAGGCAAGGCTCAAAATACAAATCCATCACTATAAATAGCACAAGTAACAAAAAACTGAGGGTGATACTACTCAATGCCAGAAGTCTAAACCTCAAAATGCACGCACTCGAAGCACTCTTCAGTATGGAGAAAATCGAAATATGTGCAGTAACAGAAACCTGGCTTAAGGCTCCAGAGAGCACCCCAGCACTACCAGGCTACAACTCATACCATACATTTTGGCCACAGAACCCTGACCAAAATACAAAAGGCGGGGGCGTATCCATATTCACCAAGGATACCCACACCTCCAGGTTAGTGGCACTGAACGATGCTTCAGAGATCATCCACGTGCAACTAACAATGGGCAAAACTGAAATTCAAATTGTAGCTTGCTACAGATCACCCACCATGTCCCAGGACCCCCATTCCACATTTCTGGAAACATTGGGAAATATAAAGGTCTTACCAAACACCCTAATATTGGGTGATTTTAATTACCCAAACATTAATTGGAAGAACTACTCAAATACTAACTCCCTTGCCCAACATTTCCTAGAATTTATAAACTCAAATGCCCTGGATCAACTGGTCAACACTCCCACCAGAGGTGACAACATATTGGACCTGGTCATCCCCAAAATAGGCGACCGGTGCTCCACACCGGAGGTCAACCCCTCACTGGTTAGATCTGATAATAAACAAATCACTTTGGATATCCACATTCCGCCCCCACCCCCGGACAAGGAAACCACCATGAAATACTTTTCAAAAGCAAACTTCATGTTACTTAAGACCAAGGTGGAAAGTTTCAAGGCCCCCATGCTAAAGGATAGCATTGTCCAAGCTGCAAAATCCTTTACTAATTCATTCTACGGGCACCTACAAGAATGCATGGATCATACTATCCCAAGCAAAACCAAGACTCACTCCTCCAAGAAAAGGAAACCAGTCTGGTGGACTCCAGCCATAAACAAGCTATACAATAGAAGGAGGAAACTAGTACAGAAAAGAGTAAAATCCCAAGAAGGGAAGACATCCCTGATAAGTATCAGCAAGAAACTATGATCCCTCATAAAATCATCCAAGGCGAGTTTCGAAAGAAAAGTTGCCAAGGACTCCAAAGATAACCACAAGGCATTTTGTCAAGAATCTAAGTGGTCATGCTCAGATCTGCTCAGAGTTAGTGCAGAATGGTATAGAATACACTGAACTGACCAATATTGCCAATATCCTGGCAGACAGGTTCAGCGCAAACTTCACCCCCCTCTCACCCCCAAAAGGGTCCATATCCATACAGAAGAATGTAGAGCTCCTGAAATCACAGACACTCAGGTTAAAACAGCCCTCTCCAAAGCCAAAAACACAGCATCAATGGGACCGGACGGAGTCCCAGGCTGCATCCTACATGAGCTCAAAGACGAATTAACCCCTCACCTAAACACACTGTTCAAACTCACCCTCTCCACAGGTTATGTACCCACAGAGTGGTGCACAGCAATGGTTATTCCACTCCACAAAGGTGGAGCCACAACAGACCACAGGAACTATTGCACTATAAGCCTGACTAGCGTGGTCTGCAAGGCTATGGAGTACATCATCATGGAACTCATTAACAGAGACATTGGGAATCTCTAAACACTGGACCCTACACAGTTTGGCTTTATTAAGAGCAGATTGTGCCTCCAAAACCTGGTGGACTTTTTTGAGACAGTTACCAAGGCTATAGACGAGGGAGAGGTGGTAAACACAGCCTACCTAGACCTTGCAAAGGCCTTTGACACCATTCCCCATTCTGGTATTATAGACAAGCTCACCAGCCTGAACATAAACCCCTACGTCACAAGATGGGTTACCAACTGGCTCATGGACAGAACCCACATGGTAAGAGTTGCGGAAGCTAGGTCTGACTTTAAACAGGTTACAAGTAGCATTCCCCGGGGCTCAGTCTTAGGACCCCTCCTGTTCAGCATATACTTTTCAGAGGTACAGGCAAGCACAGGAGGACTATAGCTGACCAAGTTCACAGACAACTGCAAACTAGGGGCTATAATTGACTCTCCGGCTGACACAGACATCCTCCAAAAGGGTCTCACTGAGACGGACACCTGGTGTCAAAATCATGGCCTCAAGCTAAATGCCAAAAAGTGCATAGTCATCCCCTTTGGAAAAAACAAAGTACCCACAAGCTACCATAGAGGTGGTAGTCCCCTAAATATGGAAGACGTAATAAGGGATCTGGGGACCCAAGTAGATAGTAAACTCTCCTTTGATAATCACGTTGCGAAAGTAGTTAGAAAATCCTTCTACGTGGCATACCTTATCACAAAAGGGTTCGCATCCAGATCAAAAGAGGTCATTGTGCCCCTCTACTCATCGCTCATCAGGCCAATCATAGAGTACAACACCTCATTTGGGATGTATCTTACAAGACACCTGCAACAGCTGGAAAGACCACAGAAGTACCTCACCAAGAGGATCACTGGCCTCAAACAGATGCCCTCTGCAGCTTGACTAAAGAAACTTCAGCTGTACTTGGTTGCATACCGCCTACTCAGAGGTGATCTCTGCCTGACATTCAAGGCCATGTCCAACCCAGAACTGATCAACATGCTCCACCTAAAGAAAAGCTTATCCCCTCGAGCCACATGCTCTAGGGATCTAAACCTCACCACAACAATAAATGGGACATGCTTGAGGGATAGATTCCTGTCGCAGAGACTTCCCATGCTTTGGAACAAGATTCCAATCTACATTAGGCAGAGCTCCTCACTAACACTCTTCTAGAGAAACCTTGATAAGTGGATGGGAATTAGAAAGTTTACCCCGGAGATCACTTCAGTGGCTCTACTGGACAGCGGCACAGGAAACTAATTTAAGGGGGTGGCGAAAGCCAACACATTCTGGCTAGGCTTATAAATGCCTTCGGGCAGATAGCTTAGTACCTACCTATGAACCTATGAACCTGTGAGGGATAGTGTCAAAGTCCTTGGATAAATCAACATCGGTAGTATGTCCTGTTATCCCTCATCCAGGTCTTTGGGGTCATTATCAAAGAAGTCCACAAGTTAAATAAGCAAGATCTACCCTTAACAAAACCAATATGGGTCAGGTCAAGTCTGTTGAAGTGGTCAACGTCTCTGTGGATAAGTTCCATGATGATTCCTTTCATTGCTTTGCAGATAAGGCTGTTTAGGCTTATAGGTCAATAATTATAGTTCTGCATGTTACCAGATTGATGTGCATTACATATCACACAATATTTTAATTTATATAGTGCAGTTGATATATGTGTAAAAAAAGTATTGAGACACCAAGATTGCAGTACATGGGGTGAGGCAACACATGGCTGTATTGTAAATATGTGACATGTAATTTCATGTTATAAGCAGGAAATGACAGTATACAGCACTAATACAAAATAAGATTTAGTTTTCTATAGTGCAGTGAGCAGGTGGTTTGTGCAACGATTGGCAAAGTGTTTGTGCATGTGAAATGCACATTTCATTTTTTTTTTTCAAAAATGCTTTTTCTTTATTTTACAAAGTCAAAAAATCAAGCAAAGTATTTACAAATACAACTATAGTAAACTATATAAAATGTTCATAGGTTCATACTAGGCTATCTGCCCTAGGGCATTTATAAGCCTAGCCAGAGTGTGTTTGGCTTTCGCCACCCATTTTAAATTAATTTTGCTATGCCATTTTTTGAGGTTAGTATACTGTGCCTCTGTCTAACAGTGACACAGAAGTGATAGCCAGGGTAAACCTACGATCTCCCATCCACTCATCAAGATTCCTCTTGAAGAGAGTCAATGTGGGACTCTGCCTAACCTGGACTGGGATTTTATTCCAGAGTGAAGGGAGCCTCTGGGTTATGAATCTGTCCCTCCAGCATGTCCTATTTATTTCAGTGCTGAGGTTCAAGTCTCTCGAGCACGTAGCTCGATGGGATTTGGATTTTCTGAGGTGCAGCATGTCCATTAATTCCGGGTTGGACATGGCTTTATACGTCAGGCACAGATCGCCTCTGAGCAGGCGGTATGCCACTGAGTGGAGCTGGAGTTTCTTTAACCGGGCAGCATATGGCATCTGTTTGAGCCCTTTGATCCTCTTGGTGAGGTGCATTTGGGGTCTTTCCAGTTGCTGCAGGTGTCTGGTAAGGTACATCCCAAAAGGGGTATTGTACTCAATTATGGGCCTGATGAGGGATGAGTAAAGAGGCACGATGACCTCCCCTGATCTAGATGTGAATCCCTTCATGATTAGGTGGGCTATATAAAATGTTTTTCTAACCACTTTGGTCACGTGGTTGTCAAATGAGAGATTGCTATCAACTTGGGTCCTCAGGTCCTTAATGACTTCTTCTGTACTTAATGGATTACCACCTATGTGGTAATTTGTGGGCACTTTGTTTTTGCCAAAGGGGATGACTATACACTTTTTGGCGTTTAGCTTGAGGCCATGGCTCTGGCACCAGTTGTCTGTTTCTATGAGGCCCTTTTGGAGGATGCTTGTGTCGGCTGGAGAGTTGATTATGGCGCCCAGTTTGCAGTCATCTGTGAACTTGGTCAGCCACAGTCCTTCCGTGTTGGCCTGTACCGAGAAATATATACCGAACAAGAGAGGTCCCAGGACTGAGCCTTGTGGGATGCCACTTGTAACTGGTTTGGAGTCTGACATGGCCTCAGCAATTCTAACCATGTGGGTTCTGTCCTTGAGCCAGTTTGCAACCCATCTAGTGACATAGGGGTTTATATTTAAGCTGGTGAGCTTATCTATAATGCCCGAGTGGGGTATTGTATTGAAGGCTTTTGCGAGGTCCAGGTAGGCTGTGTGGACCACCTTCCCCTCGTCAATGGCCTTGGTGACTGTTTCAAAGAAATCGACCAGGTTTAAGAGGCAGGATCTGCCCTTAACAAAGCCAAACTGGGTAGGATCCAGTGTCTGTAGGTCCCCAATATCTTTATTTATGAGGTCCATGATGATCCTTTCCATAGCTTTGCAGACCAAGCTAGTCAGGCTTATGGGGCGATATTTTCCAGGATCTGTTGAGGCACCACCTTTGTGGAGAGGGACCACTGTTGCTGTACGCCACTCTTTGGGTACATATCCTGTAGTAAGGCTAAGATTGAACAGTAGTTTTATGTTTGGATTTAGCTCTTCTTGGAGTTCATGTAGGATGCAGCCCGGGACACCATCTGGTCCCATTGATGCAGTGTTTTTTTGCTTTGGAGAGGGCGGCTCTTACCTGAGCATCTGAGATGTCAGGGGGGCAGCACTCTGTTGGGATAGATATTTGCCCTTTTGGTGGGGAGGGGGGGGGTTTGCATTAAACCTGTCAGCTAGGATGTTGGCAATGTCTGTGGGCTTGGTGTATTTTTTGTCATTTTGGACTAATTCTGAGCATATCCGGGAATTCCCACCCAGATTCCTAACATAACTAAAGAAAGTCTTGTGATTATCCTTAGTGTCCTGTGCAATTTTTCTCTCGAAGCTGGCCTTAGACGATTTTATGAGTGCCCGTAGTTTTTTGCTAATACTGATCAGAGATGCCTTCCCTTTTAGGGATTTTGCTCTATCATGTAGTAGCTTCCTCCTTCTATTGTATAGTTTGTTTATGGCTGGGGTCCACCAGACAGGACGTCTGCCTTTGGAGGATTGGGTCTTGGTTTTATTTGGGATTGCATGATCCATGCATTCCTGAAGGTGTTCATAGAATGCGTTTATAAAGGATTCTGTGGTCTGGGCCGTATTTTCCACAGGCCCGGGGGCTTTGAAGGATTCCGCCTCGGTTTTGAGGCGTGTGAAATTTGCTTTAGAGAAGTTTTTCACTGTGGTTTTCTGGGCAGGGGGTGGGGTCGGGATGTGAATATCCAGTGAGATTAGTTTATGGTCTGATCTTACCAGTGAGGGATACACTTCTGGTCTAGAGCATAGTGTCCCCATGTTGGTGATGATCAGGTCCAGTATGTTTTCCCCTCTTGTGGGAGTGGTAACAAGTTGTTCCATAGCATTTGAGTTTATAAATTCTAGGAACCTTTGGGCTAGGGTGTTGGAGCTAGAGTAATGCTCCCAGTCTATGTTTGGGTAGTTGAAGTCGCCCAATATAATGGTGTTTGGAGAGGCCTACATAATTTCCAGTATTCTCAGGAAGGCCGAGTGGGGTTCCTGTGTTTGGAAGGGTGGTCTGTAGCAGGCTATAAACTGGAAGGCAGTTTTACCCACTGTTAGTTGCACATGGATAGTCTTTGATGCTTCGTGCTGTGCCACCAACCTGGAGGTGTGGGTATCTTTGACGAATATTGATACTCCCCCTCCTTTTGTGGTTCAGTCCAAGTTTTGGGGCCGAAAAGCATGGTATGAGGTATAACCTGGTAGTGCTGGGGTGCTCTCGGGAGCCTTGAACCAGGTTTCTGTTACTGCACAGATATCGATGTTCTCCATGCTAAGGAGAGTTTCGAGTGCGTGCATCTTGAGGTTTAGACTTCTGGCGTTGAGTAGCATTACTCTTAGTTTCTTATCCCTTGTGATACGTATGGAGGTGGGTTTGTCTTTTGAGCCTTGCCTAAAAAAGGCACTATGGGGGTAGCAAGAGCCTTTGCCAATATCCGAAAGCCCAGGGGTGACAGGTGCAAGCCGTCCCTAGCGAAGCATCGTGGCTTGTCGAGCATGTCATCCCAGGCTGACAGGCATTGGCTCCCCTTTGAATGACACCAATACTTAAGCCAATTGTTGAAATTGATCATCTTGTCTTCATATTGTGGCATAATTCTTGGTGAGGCTAAGATGCTAAGGAAAACACTTAATATTTTTCTAACAAATAATGCAAATTTTCCCAAGCAATTAGCTCGTGGGTTACATTTTTTTTGTTTTCAGCTTTATAGTGAAAATGTCACTATTACATTCTAATTCAGGTATACAGGGGATTTAGTGACAACTACCTCTGAAAATGTTTTGTGTTAACAAAACGTACTAGAGAATCATCAGATAACCTATGTAGAAGAATCAATAGGAATGAGAAGTATACTAATTGGTTCTCTGACAAGAGTAGCTGATGCATGGAACAGACTACCAAATTACATTAAAGCAAGTACTAGTTTAGATATTTTTAAGAACAGCCTGGATACTTATTATGGGAACAGGTGTTTCAGTATATTGGCAAGCTAGAAGTGCATTAATGCCTTTGCTTGAAATATTTGTATATAAGTATGCATGTATGTATTTCTATACTTGAATACATTCACTGTTGAATAACAGGGTAGATTCAGATTTCTGGTTCTTCTTAACCTTCTTTGCAATTGCTAGTATTGACCATATTATATGTATTTGATTTTGGGTATGACTTCTGGAACTGGCACATTAAATTATATGACAGAATCAGAAATTATACAATTATCAGTCCACAATCCTTTACAGAAATATATAAAGCCATCCAAAATGGAGAATACCATTCTACATGTAATGATCAAGGTACACATTTCCATTACTTTCCCTGTTTGCACATAATTAAGCAGTGCGGAAACACAAGTAACATTCCTAAAAGTCTGAGAGTTAGTACTGAGTCTATGAAACACACCTGATGCTTAGCTGACTTTGTGGCAGCAGGTGTAAATGCATAGTTATGTTTTTTTTTGAGCCCAAGTGATACAGGGTTTGAGTCCAGGTGTATCTAAGACTTTTAAATAAACAGTGATAATGGAATTGCATTGATTGTTTATAGTACATGTTTTGTTGTGTGTTGGCATAGCCCAGTGGGGATAAGCAGCACTGAGCAGAGGTAAACACAGCAGTGTACTGCTGCTTACCATTGCTTGGCGTTGTGCAATGCCAATCTCTGTGCAAACACAGAGGCCAAAAGGTGGAGGGATCTATTGCTTTTTTCTCCTACTTATGTGTGTTGTATGTGATTCTGTTTTTGACCAGATTATAGGTGCTAAAATGGGGTAGACAGGAAAGTGGTGAAATGGGGAGCAAGCAGGAGGAAGAACAAAGGGAAAGCAATGCAGAAATTTGCAGGAGGGAAGTAAGAAAAAGCCATAAGTATCCATTTATTCAACAGTAAAAACTGATCATATGTGCAGATTATAAGTTAAATAAGCTGAATTTGGACTGTCAGCTCCAGAGAGAGGGGTGACAACAACATAATCATATTGTATAGCCAACTGGACCAAATGAAGTGCATCAAGAAGACATGTGCAAAATGGAGAAATGTGTATGGGGCAATTTTTTTTTAATTCAGTAAGAGAGGACTGCTGGGTAAAGGATATATGTATGTCTAATGTATGTCTAGGTCAGGTAAGTAGGGTAGGTGATGAAGCAAATGCAAACAAACAAAAGACAGGGATGGTGAGGCACACAAAAGGTTGGGGATGGCATGATTGTGGTCAGCCATCAACCTTGGAGACAGTGAGAATCAAGTCCTCACCCACTGAGCTATCATCACCGTACCCTTACTCTGCTGACAGCTGGAGTGTTTGACATCTTATCCTCCTATGGACCATGAGGGAGAGCAACCTCTACATCTGGTGTAAGTGAACATCAGTGATGCAGTGCAAGACCCTATGCACCAACCCGGGCATCTCCTGGTGGGTGATGAAGTCACTACCTCTGCCACTGCCCTCAGAGGTTACCACTTCACCAGATTCCAGGGCAATACTACTTGAAGGCACAGGTAGTGCAGAGGCAGCAGAGACGGTGCTGACAAGTTGGCTCCCAGACGTGCTGGGCATTGGTGCTGGGGCTGGTAGAGTGGGTGAAGGCTGATCCAGTAGGGCTCTCCAACCTTGCTGTTCTGTGTAGCATTTAGTTATTTGGTACACATAGATGACATGGAGACATTTTGACAACACATAATATAAAATAAAAAAAAGACAGATAAGATTTGGGGTGAGAGAAATAAAGAAATAAAATTAATACCATCATATGTGACATACAATACATTAACACGATTATACAACTCTTTTATCTGAAATATTACATTTACGTATACATCCTAACAGATACACACTATACTACAGAGTGCTGAAAGTAATTCTTGAAATGTGCAGACATTGCACATTTGACTGTTCCAATTATACAGATTACAGTTTACCGCAGGCCATTTGTGCCACTGGTATAGACTTTTTAATTTAATGTAAATATTATTAAAGAAATAATCATATTGTATAATGGTAAATTGTGATATTTGAACAAACAACCTCTGAGTACAGTCTAATATCTGACTCCTACAACTGGTTTGTGCTACAGATGAATGCATGCATACTTGCTTTTACAGTTGGGCTATACATGCTCAAAAAATCTTAATTTAACTTTTAAAGCTGCAATAACACTTTTCGTCTACTGCATACTTACTACTTGCTTCCCTAAGTCTCTCCATTTGAGCAACATGAGCATGCCTATTGAACTCATGTTTGGTGGCAGCTGGGTTAAGAACAGAAAGGAACAGAAGAGCATTATGCATACCAGTCTTGTCTATACTTAGTTTTCTAAGTCTTACAACTACTCTCTTTTTGTCATACATACACAACTGTGGGATGTCTGCAGTCTTAAACTCATTCAACCAGTGGTTGAGGGTATCCTTTTTTTGCCTATGTAAATTATTAAAATGATGCCTACATTGTTCTCCAGTGTGTGGGATGCCAGTGGCACTGGCTACAATCCGGGCCATGCTATTGCATACCTCAGACCTGTACTGTGTGACAGAAAAGTACCCCCGCAGAAGCCCTTAGCTGTAGCGGTTTGCCAGGAGTCCAATAAATATCCTGGACTCTTGGACACCCCAGCTCTGTACCCTAAACATGACCCCTTTCTCTCTAACACCAGCCATGTGCACCAGCCAAACTTGAGAAATGGAAACTGGTACTTTCCCACCTATTCGAGTTGTCATGTTTACTGGTAGTGCACAAACCTGAATAATAATGCCAACCATGTTTGTGAGATGTTAAGCAGAGAGCAACAGTAACAAGCAGGGAGGAAAGCAATTTAATTAAATAGTAAGGTCAATCTGACACTTGGCCTTAGTTTGAGGGGTGTCTACTGATGTAGCCTGGAAATACATATTGGAAATTGGAAGGTAACTATTAGGTGAGTTAAGTTTGCAGACATGCACTGGAGGCATAAACGCAATGACATGACATATTTGTTTTTGCCTTTATACACTGAAGAAAATTGATCTATACACTGTGCAATTCAAACCTAGGCATAATGGATAACGCATTTTTTTCCACAGTGTTAATTTTCTATCTTTGCCACAGAAGAAGTGCTGCTCAGGCATAGTCAGGCATCATACATAAATGCAGGTGACAGTTTGAGCTGTTGCACATGTATTTGTGTGACCTGACAGGTTTATTGGATATAGATCCAGTTGTGTATGTGTCTTATGTAATTGGGAAGGCCATGCAGGTCCAGATGCAAGAATTATACTTACAGAAATACAGTAGATAGTATACCCTCAATCATGCATCTGAAAATACAATAATAGTGTCTCATCCCTCATACATATAATTCATATCAGGTCCATTATCTAAAGTCTAATAAGTGAGCGAGCGTGAATATAATGGGAAGTGGAACAACAGTAAAAGGGTGTGGAATATCCTGTATTAGAACTTAGGACCATGTGTATGGCAGTTCTGCATTTACACCTGTTGCCAGAAGAATGTTGAAATAATACTTGTCTGTTTCTCAGTTCATTGTTATAAAGTGTTCTATCACAACAGTTACAATAGGGTGCACACCCTGTACTATAAACCATGACCATCTGTACATCAGTCCTACACTTACACCTGCTGCCACAGGACTAGTTACATGAGATTTCCTAATGTCCTAATCATTCTGAAGGATTAGCATGTTTGACTGGTACCCAATAGACTTAATTGAATGTATCCGGTTTCATTTATTGGCTGTCTGAGTCCTGTCTGCAGGTTCTGGGGGAACATGGCTAGCTGCTGTGCAATGCCACTAAGCGAAATTGCATGATGGAAAACAAAAATTGCAACAATGTATGGATTTTGACCTTTGCCCTTTTCCAGATGCCCTTTTTGCAGGTGTTCAGCAGGTATTGTCTGCTTCCTGGGTGATCCAGTAATCCAGTTTGAGCACTGCTGCACCTTGCACAAATGAGATAAGAACAATCAAACCTGACATTCATTTTTCTCTGTTTCCCATGCTTGTGCTAAGCCACAAATTGTGCAAATGCTGCCCCCACAAAAAAAGAAAAAAGAAAAAAAAGGTGAAAAGTACTTGAAATGAGGAAAAACAATCTATGACATGCACACCACAAAATGTTAGTACACATGAAATATTTCCACATAATTCTGGATTTGAACTCATACTCTAATGATCCTTCAGAACACATTAAGGGTGCCTTATACCTCTTTCTCACACAAACACCATTGCAGCAAGGACCTGAAATAATTTTGCATACAACCAACTGCAACATCATCTACAGCAATATGAAAATGTCTAACAGTTATTTCTACATTTATTAATTCTGGATGTAGTGGAATGATGATCAAATAACGAGTTATGAGTATTGCTTGCAAATATGCAGCTCTGTCTTACCTCTCTGTGTTTGTTGTTCATTCTTCTCTTATCTGACCAATAATCTGAGACATGCAGTCTGTAAGCCATTCAATAACATAGTCCTTAAAATGTGTGAGTATATTAAATGGCAACAGTATAATATGCAGTTGCCAACAAATCAATGGAGGTTGGATGTTAATGAGCAAAACCTGTGAATTGTGTGCTGCTTTCTTACATTTGTAACTTTAACAAAAGTACAAAATTACATTGAACACTTTGTAAGTCTAACTTGACACACCCACTGGATGTAGGGCAGTCTGCACTGATGTGTTTTCCATCTCCCTACCAGTAATCATTGACAGCTGCAACCCTTAAACACAAACACTGAGGGAGTGCCTGCATTATGTTTACATGTGATACATGGAGCCAAATATTTGGGATTCAGCAGTTCTAATGATTTCACACCTCATTTGCATATTCAGTGTGCTGACAGTCCTGAATCTGCAACCTAAAAAGGCAACCATGTAGCTATGGAAATTGAAGGAGAGGAGACTTGTTTATGTGGAGAACACAGCAAAGAGGCTCTTATTATGGAATATATCTGCACAGAAGATTACTGAACTTGAGAAGGTCTGCTTGAATGTTGTCAGCTACATAGTGCATATGCTCAAATATAATTAAGAAAAATCTGTTTTAATAGTTTGATATAGATAATATAGTTAGATGTGTACTTATGGCATGGGCATGTTTGTCAGTGCATTTTACATATATATGTGTGTGTGTGTGTGTGTGTGTGTGTGTGTGTGTGTGTGTGTGTGTATATATATATATATATATATATATATATATATCCAGTGTTAAATACGTAGACATGTTTCAGGGGCAGTTCATTTGATAGCATTTTTACCATTTCAAACATGGTTTGTTAAAAAAAATGTGTCATTTGCCTGTTCTTTTGGGAGTGGGGGAGCAAAGTTGCACTTCTGTTATGACGCAAACAAGGATATGTTGCTATTGTTACTCTCCTTTTTTTTTAATCCAGCCTGTTGTTCATATTTCAAATCTCTAGACTGTTTTATGTTTCTCCACTGGGTAATACTGAAATGCTACCTTTTCTGTTTTATCTGGGAATAATTATGTTGTGGTTATGTGATATTATGTGTATTATCCTTCTGTTGTCTTTTAGGCCATCTAGGACTATGGCCCCCAGGCTTCTCAATCCCTGAAAACCACCTTTCACTGACCTTGAGAATTATGTCACCGTGGAAGCTGTTAGGTGATGTGGTGCCTTCCTGCTTGAGAGTTGACATGGAGATATGTAAGGCAGAATGCAAATTTGATACCAGATAGTTGCAGCATTAATACAGTAGGTGGCCACAGCAGGACATATGATCAGGTGCTCCATTGGGCCACTGTCATGATCTCATCTGCATTGAAGGGAGGAGCTGCAGTGGCCCATGATCAGATGGGTACTGAGAGGCCTACTACGTAGCCATCACTAAGAGCAAATGAAGAGTTCCTGTCAACTGTCAGGGATCCAGACAGCTCCCAGAAAAATGCAGAACAGCATGTCCTTGACATTGATGCTACTTTTTCAGAGACAGCAAGCATGTCCCAGGAGGAGCTTCCAGCTAAGCTTTTGTATATCAGTTGTTAAATACTGGTGTACAACAAAACACTGTAAATCAATACATCAGTTCTGTTTTACAATAATTTTTTTTTGGGGGGGGGGGGGTTCAAGATTGCTACAGTTAAGAACACATTCTGATTGTTTACACGCAGGCTTAAGATGGACTTGTCATTCAAGTTCTTGCTGAAGGTATAGCTAATGGACATATAAAGGGGAAAAGGTATTACCCCAATGTTACTAATTGTGATGATGCTGTTCTTACCTTTTGTTTAACTTCTTCCAGAACAATCCGGCATACAGAGGATACCATCATCTGTGCATGGTAAGCTAAATATTTTTTATGTCAGTACTGATGAGCAATTCAAAGAAATATTTTAGTCCATGATGTTGATGTCAGGAATGTTGTGTTTATTGCTGTACTGTCTAATAGTGACACAGCTGTTATGTTGTTATCATATATTGGATTATAGTAGGGTAGGTATTAATCATTCCTGTGTTTGTTGCTTATTATCACAGGTGATCCTGACAGTAAAAGCGTGGGACTTCTACCACCTTATGTCAGAATATCAGAAAACTCTCATGATGATACTGGCCAAACAGTCGGTGGTGCAAAGGTTGAATCTGACACTGAGGTTGACATACAGGCATTCCTTGAATTTCCATCTAACACAGCCACTAGGCCTACACCTACCCATTCCGATGAGCCCTTAGATATTAAACAGGTGGAGGGCGAGACAATTGATCAGAGAAGTGTGGTTACTGTGGCTTCAGTGCATGTTGACTCTCACCATAGCCAAAGTGTGGGTGAGGTGCCGCAAAAGAGGGTTATTAGGGGTGCTTGGAGGACGCCTGCTGTCCATCCTCACCTGATCCAGGTGTCCCTTCCTGTACCACTAAACGTATGTTTATGACCATCATGGAGGCACAGCCATGTTCCCATAGGTCCTTAAGAGAAATGCTTGGGTTGTAGATGTGGCACAAGATGCCATGTGTGACTGCCTTCACCATGTTGCCAATTCAATGGATTGAATGAATGACACATTGAAATGAGTGGTGTCTGTGATGAAACATTTGCTGGGAAAGGGACAGTATCTTCATGGGCATAGGTAAGCCACATCATCTTCTGTTAGTCAACATGGCAGTGCCTGATCATGCTACCCCAGTGGCTGTATTTCCCCCACTCCATAAGTGGTTGAGCTGTCCACACCCAAATGTGGCAGGCCATAGTCCCGGTCTTGGGTGTCCTTGTGAGGAAAGCTTATCCAGAAGACATCAGTCATGTTCAGGTAGCAGCAGTGGATCTGACTGTGTGTGTGGACATGTTAGTGCAACACCTGACAGAGCCAGTGCTCATGTTCAAGTCTACCATGTACATTTCACACCTGCCTGACATACAAGGATGTAGAGCTAGCAGATATTGACTGTGTTCATGCAGACACTCACATACCAATTTCATCTGGAGAGCCCATACAGACACACACACAACAGTTACAAGGTTCGGCCATGAAGCTTAAAACTCATTTTGTCTCACTGGCCATTTGATGCTTTATCTGAATGTCTGTCTGCTTTTCTTTCTTACTTACACACACACTTACTGACCTTTTGTATCTGCCTAAGCTTCTTGCCCCCCCCCCCCACAAACACAACATCCTGTGCAAGGGATGATAACTGTGCCATATCCCTATTTTGTATCTTTTGGATTCAGGGATACGTAAACTTTGTGTCTGATGCTCAGGGTGCATAGCTGACTTAATGCTTAGTATATCTGCATTTGTAATAGTGAATAGGTAATTGTACTTTTGACCTATATTGATCTTAGTAAGGGACAGCTTGTACATGTCACCACTGGGCTTCCGGATATTGCCTAAGGCTCTTGCCACCCCCATAGTGCCTTTTTTAGGCAAGGCTCAAAAGACAAACCCACCTCCTTAGAAAACAAAAATGGACAAAAACTAAGGGTAATGCTGCTCAACGCCAGAAGTCTAAATCTCAAGATGCAGGCACTTGATGCACTCCTCAGTATGGAGAACATCGACGTCTGTGCAGTAACTGAAACCTGGTTCAAGGCTCCTGAGAGCACCCCAGTGCTACCAGACTATACCTAGTATCATGCCTTTCGGCCCCAAAACCCGGGCCGAACCACAAAGGGAGGGGGAGTGTCCATATTCATCAAGGACACCCACACCTCCAGGTTAGTAGCAACACATGAAGCATCGGAGACCATACAGGTGCAACTAACCATAGGCAAAACTGCTATACAACTGGTAGCATGTTACAGACCACCCTCCCAATCTCAGGAACCCCACTCAGCCTTCCTGAAGACATTGGAGGATATGAATGTATCACAAAATACCATCATACTGGGAGACTTCAACTACCCTAACATAGATTGGGTACATTATTCTAGCCCTAACACCCTAGCCCAAAGGTTCCTGGAATTCATAAATTCAAATGCACTGGAACAACTAGTCACCTCTCCCACTAGGGGAGATAATATACTAGACCTGATCATCACAAACATGGGGACATAATTCTCCACACCAGAGGTATACCCCTCACTAGTGAGATCTGACCACAGACTAATCACCCTGGATATACATATCCCACCTCCACCCCCAGCACAAAAGACCACAGTGAAAAACTGCTCAAAAGCAGACTTCACTCTTCTTAAGATTGAGATGGTATCCTTTAAGCCCACTGGGCCAGTGGATGCCACATCCCACAATGCTGAATCCTTCACAAATGCTTTCTATGGATATCTCCAAGAATGCATGGATCATGCAATCCCAAATAAATCCAAGTCCCTCTCCACCAAAGGCAAGCGTCCTGTCTGGTGGACCTCAGCCATTAACAAATTGTATAACAAAAGAAGGAAGCTACTGCACGACAGAGCAAAATCCCATAAAGGGAAGACATCTCTGATCAACACTAGCAGAAAACTACATTCTCTCATAAAAACATCCAAGGCCAACTTTGAGAGAAAAATCTCTAAGGACACTAAAGATAACCACAAAGCCTTCTTCAGCTATGTTAGAAACCTGGGAAACCCTCAGATATGCTCAGAGTTAGTTCACAACAACAAAAAATACACTGAACCCACAGATATTGCCAACATTCTGGCTGACAGGTTCAGTGCAAATTTCTCCCCTCCCTCACCCCCAAAAGAAGAAATACTTATCCCAGCTGAATGTAATCTCCCTGTCATCTCAGATGTCCAGGTGAGAGCCGCCCTCAGCAAAGCTAAAAACACAGCATCAATGGGACCTGACGGTATCCCGGGTTGCATGCTACGTGAACTCCAAGAAGAGCTAAACCCGCACATAAAAATGCTATTTAACCTTAGCCTTACTATAGGATATGTACCTGAACACTGGCGTACAGCAACAGTGGTCCCACTCCACAAAGGGGGTACCTCTACAGACCCTTGGAACTACCGCCCCATAAGCTTAACCAGCCTGGCCTGCAAAGCTATGGAAAGAATCATTATGGAACTCATAAACAGAGACATTGGGGACCTACAGACACTTGACCCCACCCAGTTTGTCTTTGTAAAGGGCAGATCCTGCCTTTTGAACCTGGTTAACTTTTTCGAAACAGTCACTAGAGCCATTGATGAGGGCAAAGCAGTCCATACAGCCTACCTGGACTTGGCTAAGGCCTTCGACACAATACCCCACTCAGGCATCATAGATAAGCTCAACAGCTTAAATGTAAACCCTTATGTCACTAGATGGGTTGCAAACTGGCTAAAGGACAGAACCCATAAAGTTAAAATCACTGGAGCAATGTCAGACTCAAAGCCAGTCACAAGTGGTGTCCCACAGGGATCTGTCCTGGGACCTCTCTTGTTCGGCATTCTCAGATGTTAAAGCAAACATGGGAAGGTTGTGGCTGACAAAGTTCGCAGATGACTGCAAACTAGGCGCCATAGTCGATACACCAGTGGACACATACATCCTACAAAAAGGCCTCACAGAAACGGACAATTGGTGCCGGAGTCATGGCCTTAAACTAAATGCCAAAAAATGTATAGTCATCCACTTTGGGAAAAACAAAGTACCCACAAATTATCACATAGACAGCAACCCACTGAGTATAGAAAAAGTAATCAGAGACCTAGGGACCCAAGTCAACAGCGACCTCTCATTTGACACCCACGTTGCCAAAGTGGTTAGAAAAACATTCTACCTTGCACACCTTATCATGAAGGGATTCACATCCAGATCCAAGGATGTCATTGTACCCCTATACTCCTCCCTCATCGAGTACAATGCCCCATTTGGTAAGTACCTCACACGGCATTTGCAACAGCTGGAGAGACCACAAAAGTACCTCACCAAGAGGATCAAGGGTCTCCAACATATGTCTTATTCTGCCAGACTAAAGAAACTCCAGCTCTATTCAGTAGCATACCACCTGCTCAGAGGTGATCTCTGCCTGACGTACAAGGCTATGTCCAATCAGGAACTGATGGACATGCTCCACCTCAAAAAACCCAAATCCATCAGAACCACGAGAGATAAAGACTTAAACCTCGGCACAAGTATGAATAGGACATGCTGGAGGGATAGATTCATAACCCAGAGGCTTCCCATGCTCTGGAACAAGATCCCAGTTCATGTTAGGCAGAGCCCCCCTCACTGACTCTCTTCAAGAGAAATCTTGATGAGTGGATGGGAGATCGTAAGTTTACCCCAGGGGTCACATCTGTGTCACTACTAGACAGGGGCACAGTAAACTAATTCTATTATATAAGGGGACCTTCACTGTGTCACTACTAGACAGAGGCACAGTATTCTAAATGTATTCTGTGCATTTTGTACCATTTTATGGGGTGGCGAAAGCCACATCACTATGGCTAGGCTTACAAATGCCCCAGGGCAGATAGCCTAGTACTAAACTATGAAACTATGAAACTATGATATCATCAAATTTTTTCCATCTTTATTGTTAATTATTTTGTGAGGGTTGTGACATCTGAAATGGAAATGTGTGTCATTACCTTCTAACTTTTCTCTTTAATGATTTTCCAGTACAAACGTATGGTGCTAATCTGAGGGCACGTAGGGACCATCAATGCTTTTGGTAGGTATGACTGTGTGAATCTTTGATGCCTGAGGCCTACTACTTAATAATGGACAAATATAAGTCAAATAAGTCTCTGCTGTCACATGTTAAGCTAATTTCTGTACAAATCTCCCACCTTTTACTTGCTTAGACTACCAGGTAACAACATGCAAGGATATGCCAGTCATTCATGTTATTACATAATACAGGTTCAACACTTACCTTGTAACTCCAGAAGCTGTAACAGCTTTAGTTCAGGACTGACTCTGCCTGATGTAAGCAGTACTCAGACAATATATAAGTAGGTGAAGGTTGTGACAGTTGCCTGGTATCTATGTTACTATATGTATGTGCGTAGGGGGAAGATTTTAGGCCCTTAGGTGGTGGGTGTGTGTGTGCTATGCATTGTCTGTTAGCCAATGCATAGGCATGTTGAGCACACCTACATCTGCCTACACCCACAGCAGCTGCTGCTTCCCCCTCTAACTCCTCACCTGCATGTGGCTATGGTGACGTTGCCATTGGTGGTGGGATGTGTGCCCTTTCCCCTTGTCGATCGTGCTGAAGCTGTTTTCTCAGGATGATGTTGTGTAGCATGGCACATACTGTGAATATTTCAGTACATGTCTGTGGATTGTACAGCAGGTCTCCCCCAGATATATCTAGGCACCGGAACCCTGACTTCAGCAGCCCAAACACATGCTCTATGATATTTCTGGTTAGAGTGTGTGCCTCGATATTGCTTTCTTCAGCAGATGTGTGTGCATTTCTGACGGGTGTCATCAGCCACGGTTCCAGAGCATAACCTGCATCCCCCAGTAAATGACCTAGTGAGAACATGTGATATAGTTAGGAGGTGAGTCAGATATGTTAGTAGTGGTAACTACCTGGGTTGCCAGCACACACATTCAAGATGATTCCCTTGGCATTACACACAACTTGGCAGATAATAGAGGGTAAGCCTTTTCTGTTAATGCAGAGCCTTCCCTCTTCCCCGGGTGATGCCATAATTTCAACATCTGTACAATCTATGGCACTCAGTACTTCAGGGAAGTGTGCTACAGGGTAGAACTCCTGCATATTTCTGGCCATATCCTCAGGAGTACAGGGAAAATATATGCGGTCACTAGCATGTTGTAGCATAGCATTCAGGAGTTGATGGAGAATCCTGGATGCTGATGCCTATGACACCTCAAGCATGTCTACTGTTGGTCCCTGAAAGATACCTGTAGCTAAAATTATAAATGCTACACATAACTTTGTCTCCACTGGGATGGTTTCACCATGGTTTGCCCTGACTCAGAGCTGAGGATGACAGAGGTTCCAGAGTGCCTGTAGTGTGTCTCTATCTACCCTGTAGCACTCTACAATTTCTACATTATGTAGATTATGATAAGTTACCTAGCATCTGAAAACTTTTCTCTTCTTGGCCTTGGTCTGTTAGCAGCAGCAGCAGCATAGACTTCAGTCTGTTGCAAATACAAATAAATTAAAGCAACAGTATCCCCTAACATTGTTTCTTTATAGACTCCTTTCCATGGCTGTATTTCAATAGGTTTTGAAATTCACAGGGAAAACCAACACTGAGTCAACATTTATTTATTTATTTTTTAGTTATTTACATTTGTTAACTGGGTAGTGTCCAACTGGGTTGAAAAAAAACCCGTTTCAGTGGAGACCCAGGGAGAAAAGCTGCACAACAAAAAGAACATTATTAAGGTACAAGCAGCAAACTTAGCTTGAGTAGTACATTGCTAACACTATGTAAATGAGCTTAACAAAAATATTGTAGCCAAATATAATAACAGAATACAATGTAAACATGCATGTTTCAGGCATACAGGAATACTATTTTTGTTTTGCAATATATATATGAGGTACATAAGTCATGTAGCTTTACAAGGTGAGTCATTTCTGAAAGACCAAAATTGGTCATACAGTTTTACAAGTTAGGTCATCTGAAGGAACAAAGATTAATAAAGATAAGACAGATAGAGGGATAGCCCTATGTGGGATGAGCACTATTTGGGCTAAGATGTGTGAGATGAGTGGGAAAAAATAGGAAGAATATTAGTTGGAAGCAATACAGGGGCATACCCAATTATCAATTAAATAGTCTTTCGGGGTAGTTTTAAATGTGGACCAGTTGGGGGTTTTAGATATCTGTTGAGGAAGGGTGCCTTTTGTAGAAGGTTGGGTGCCAGGCTGGCAACTCGACACCATAAAATTTCCACTGCCAGTCATGAGTGGACAGGTGAACTGCTGTGGCGACCCCTTACTGGGAAACCCTGAAAGAAGAAGAAGAGGGAATCTCTGTGATAGTTGTTCAACTGGGTTAATTTTAGTATTAGTTTGTTGGATGACCTGAGAAGTCTACAGTTTGTGCTTGGCTGAACTAGATTTGATAGAGCTGGGCAGTCTGTAAGGTTGAATATGATTTTATGGGCAAGTGAAAGTTGTTTTAGTCATAACAGGTTGGGAAGTTCTAGCCAGTTGAGCTGTCAGAGTGCAGTGTGTGTTCTGCGGGGTTGGTTGGTGACAAACTTAGCAGCTATTCTGTTATAGCAGGAGTCTAGTTTGTTTATGTCAGTTTTTGATAGGTTAGTAAAGCCCTCAGAGCAGTATATGAGGGTGGATAGCAAGTGGGATCTTGCAGTGGCCAGTCTAGCTTGTTGTGTATGGTAAGGTTTAACTCTGTATAGCGCACCTAGTTTAGAGTGGATATTTTTGATGGTTAGATAGACGTGTTTATCAAATTTTAGTGAGTCATTTGAGGTTACCCCTAGTAACTTGGTCTGATTGGTGGGTTTGATTTTTCTACCATTGTTAGATAGTATGTAGAGGGATTGTGGACTGGGTTTGCAAGATTTATTAGAAAGAAGTATGAGCTTGGTCTTATTTGAATTTAAGATTAGTTGGTGGCTGGTGAGGTACTTTTCAATGTCTTGGAATGATTACATTTTGTGTTGGAGTTCTTATGGGGAGTGGGCTGAGCAGGTAAGGGAAGAGTCATCTGCATTGTGGATGAAGGTGGCATGTCGAGTGGCAGTATATAGGTCGTTGGTAAATATTATGAAGAGGAGGGGCCCAAGTATGGAGTCTTGTGGTACCCTGGCAGTGACTGGTAATAGTGGGGAGAGGCTGTTTGCCCATTTAGTGGCCTGTTGATGGTCGGATAGATAATTATGAAACAATGTTAGGGGTGTGGTATTGAGATTGTAAGTGGCAAACTTGTTGAGGAGGAGTTGATGAGACACTGTGTCAAAAGCTTTTGACATATCTAAGAAAATGGCTGACACTAGTTGTCCTTCATTTCTGAGCTGGTGAATGGTCTCTGTAAAGGTTATGAGGGCTAAGTTTGTACTGCGTTTAGGCCTGAAGACATGCTGGGTGCTGGAGATTAGGTTGTTGGTAGTGAGGTGATTCATGAGTTGCTGGTGAATACATTTCTCTAGAATTTTGGCAAGGGGATAGAATGGCGATGGGGCAGCAGTTAGTTATGTTGCTAGGTGGGCCACCCTTATTAAGTGGTATGATACAAGAGTTTTCCATAATCTGGGAATGTACTGTTCAGAGATCGAGCAGTTTATTAGTAATGATATATGGTAGGTGATTGATGGGGAAGCTAGTTTTAGGTATTTGGAAGTTGGTTGGCAGCTAAGCAGCAGGGTTTTAATTTACATAGGAGTCTTTTTATGTAGGAAGTTGGAATGGGAAGAAAGAAGGAGTTTGCATCATTCAAGGTAGGGGAGATAACAGTGAGTGGTGGGATGTTTTTGTTGTCTAGGAGAGAAGTGATAGAGTTCATGAAATGGGAATTGAATTGTGTGGGTAAGGACACAGCAGAGCTAGTAGTGAGGGTGAGAGGGGTAGGGGTTTTACTGGGGTTACGAAGGTGGTTGATATTCTGCCAGACGTTTTGTGGCTTGTCCTGGCAGGTGAGGAAATAGGTTCTTTTATCCTTGATGTTTTCCTTAACATGGTTTCTAAGTTGTTTGTAAAGGTGAGATTGTTGGTATTTTGGGTCATATGATATAGTGACCAGGCCTTATCTCTTTGTTTCATTAGTTGTTTTGTTTCTTTAGAAAGCCATGGCAGCTGTTTGGTTTTTGGTGAAATTTTCTGAAGGGGCAGCTAGGTCTAGTTGCAGGTTTTGTAATGGGGACCAGTCGCAGTTTTGTAGTAGTAAATTGAAAGTGTCAGAGGAGAAATATTTTTTGCTATGGGTGTATTTGTATGAGATTATGATTTGGATATGTGTTTTCTCTGTCTTCTCTATATCTTCTCTCTTACATGGTTGCTTTATAGCTTGTTGAATATTTTCTCCATCTTGGATGGGTTGGTTAGCATACAATTAAGCTGTTTATGCAGTAATTTGCATTCTATGGTGTTTACCTTGTTTACACAGTGGTGCACTGCTCTACACTATATGTAGAGCCACTTATTGAATCCAAAACAGTGCACTACCATGTGGCACAATGTGCAGATGGTGTAAATGGACCATGTAGGCTTTTTTTTAATCTGGCTGAGAGACTATTATTTTACTTTATTTTACCATTTAAAATTGTTACCCCATTACTACACAAAAGTTTAATAATCCTCTTCTTTTAATCATAAATATTAAATAATTTATATAATATTTGTTTACCAGGAAAGTCAGACTTGGAACAAAGCCAATTTTCAGTGGAGGCCTGAGAGAAATGCTCCAGGGTGCATGTCTTGGAAACATGGAAGGAAACAGGAGCACCTGGAGGAAACCCACGAGAATGCAGGGAGGACATGCAGACTCCACACAGAAGACACTCCAGTCAAGTATCAAACTAGAGTTCTTACTGTGAGGTGACAATGCTACCACTGCAGTGTCTAAATACACCACTGACAAGTATTGAACCCAGGACACTCTGAACTACAGTTTAGAACAATACACCACTAGGCCAACTCAGCTCTTTCAAATCTCAACCCAATAAATTTTATATTATATACCTATTTATGTAGTAGTAGTAGCATAAATTACCCATTAGGTATTCCTAAATTATTTGCTCATTCAACAATATTGTAACTAGATCTCTAAATAAATAAGTATAACAGAGTGGGGCCTGAAGAGATAAAGACATCTGTAAACTTACAGCTGTCAGGTAATCTTATACTAAACAATAATACATTACTGAGGTTGAAGAAAAAGTCTTGCTATTTCTATGGAGTCAATAAATATGTGCAGTCTATATTGTATTCAAAAGTTACAATGAGTTCAATTCAAACCCCATTCTCCCTTCCACATTCAAACATATTTAAAAATCTAAGTAACCAACACAAATACTAACACTTAAAAATAAAAAATAAAAAAATGCAATTAAATTGTAATCTCTGTGCCTGTAAAAAGCATTTTATAGTAATTGCATCGTTTAAAAATAGAGATGTGTCTAATGCTTTGGCAAAACATGCTATGATTTGCTCAGACTTTAAGAAATTTACATTTTCTGTTTTGGAAAAAGTTAATGACGAATTGTTATGTGGAAATTTTAAAATTAAGTTAGAATGTAGAGAAACTATCTGGCAAATTATTTTGAATGCAGATGAATTTCCTGGTTTAAACGATGCAATTAATATAAAATGCTTTTTACAGGCACAGAGATTATAATTCAATTGCATTTTTTATTTTTTATTTTTAAGTGTTAGTATTTGTAAACACTAACACAGATTAATACTTGTTTACATATTTTTATATTGTACTGTTATGACTAATGGCAGTATTCTTGGTGGCTAGTTGTATTTTACGCATTTTACATATTTTAAGTATTCTAATCATTTAAAGTGATTTTGATTTTTTTGATTGGTTGATTCTACCTACATGTGACTCAACAAAATGATATTTAAAACACAATTTCAGTTAACATGACATTTCTGAAGAAGTTCAAGTTTATTAAAAGTGGACGAAATGCGAAATTTTTGTGGTGTTCCTTTCCAAGTCATTTTTTGTGTTGGTTACTTCGTTTCTTGTCGAGTGTTTTGGCTTGTACATATTTAAAAATCTACTTTACTCTCTATAAAAATGGATGTACTGATTCAGCTATAAAACAATCAGGTTTCAGCTTTGACATATACATTGAGTTATTTTGGGTCTAGTTCACGTTGTCATAAGCCGACAATATCGATTATGATATTGTCGGCACGACAATGTTGAAAGTTCAGAAGATTGTGCAGGTAAACGGAAATCTCTGTAAGGGGGAGATTTCCGTTTACTTCAATGTAGTGCAGTCTCGGAGTTGGTATATTTATATAGAGGGGGTGGGGGATGCAGGGGTGCTTGCCCCCGCCTACAATAGTTAGCTATTTACATGTGACTCAATGAAATTATATTTAAAACACCATTTCAGTTAACATGACATTTCTGAAGAAGTTCAAGTTTATTAAAAGTGGGCAAAATGTGAAATTTTTGTGGTGTTCCTTTCCAAGTCATTTTTTGTGTTGGTTACTTCGTTTCTTGTCGAGTGTTTTGGCTTGTACATATTTAAAAATCTACTTTACTCTCTATAAAAATGGATGTACTGATTCAGCTATAAAACAATCAGGTTTCAGCTTTGACATATACATTGAGTTATTTCGGGTCTAGTTCACGTTGTCATAAGCCGACAATATCGATTACGATATTGTCAGCACGACAATGTCAAAAGTTCAGAAGATTGTGCAGGTAAATGGAAATCTCTGTAAGGGGGAGATTTCCGTTTACTTCAATGTAGTGCAGTCTTGGAGTTGGTATATTTATATAGAGGGGGTGGGGGATGCAGGGGTGCTTGCCCCCACCTACAATAGTTAGTTTTTTTTATTGATTTATGTTTTTTTCCGTTATTTGATATTTTACTGCTTTGATCAATAAAGTACAACCTTTATTGATTCGATGTAGTAAAATTTCAATAACGTGATATAGACACATTATTTCAGGTAGCCCTAGTGAATCTAATAATATACGTGTACAAAGCTTCAAAGTTTACATGACCAAGCTTCAAATTTCAGTTTTCAGATTATTTTCAAATATTTTATATAATTTTCTATGTAAATTAAATGAGATCTTGTATATTCACATTTCAGTCTTATACAGGTATATGTAATATACATCTTTTTTAAAAGCAGTTTGTTATTTAAATATAATTTTTGTCTTATTTTCCCACTATATTCTGCCTTACTCTATATAGCTTGCATTTCTAGAATCTTCCATGAAAGAGCCATTTAATTATCAGCTCACTATTAAAGATTATAGTATGTGTACATATCTCTTAATTTACTGATACTTGTCTTTTATTAATCATACATAAATAGTAGATATTATATTCATTGTGCATATGCATATCATTCATATGAAGTTTACTCTTATTAATTTTAGTATTACAGGCAATCTTGACTGCATATAAAAAAAATCTTGCTTATTTAATTCAAATGTGTGTTTTTAGCCATTCTGAACTGTTGTTTTGAGCTAATTTACATGTTGACATCAGAGTTTGACTATAATACATGCGAAAATGATAACTCACAGCACACAGCAGCTGCTAATTTCCACTGTAGGTTTCTCATTCTTAGTTCTTCTAAGTAGTTCTAATCTAACATTATCTCTTTTAAATAATATACAGTTAATACGAATAGTTAGAGTTAATAACACTATAGCATTAGCTATTAACATAAAATGTAAGCAAATTATGTTACATCTCAGTATTAAGCATTTTTCTTACCAATTCTTCTTAGAAAAGAAAAGAGGTGTTATTTTGAGTAGATTTCTCATATATGTGTGCTTAAGAAAAAAAAAAAAAAAAAACGGAAAGTTCTTTTCTACTTTCACAGACATTAGTGATTACCTTTGACCTGCATTTTCTTCAGGACACTTCAAGGCAGGAAGAATCCAGCATTCTGAAGAAAAGGAGCAATTTTTTCTTCTCACACTCTCTCTCTCTAAATGTCTGTTGTTTCATAAATTATCTTTTCCTTAAAGGGCAAAGCTATTTTTTTCAGAAAATAATAGTGCTGCAGTCAGAAAATGAGATCCACTTGTTTTTAAGCTTTTTTAGTTTTAGAAATAGTTTTTCAACTCACTTTGTCTCTTCAGGGATATACTGTTCCACTCCATTTCTTCAGTATTATTAAGGATTTTCTTGCTGTTAACAAAAGTGGATGCTCCTTCCAGTATGTTAATTACTTTTCTTCCATTAGAAATAAATAATGTGATCTTTGCTGGAAACACCAAAGTGGCCTTAATATTGCTCTTTTTAAGCTCCTTGATCAGTGGTAAACAACATTTTCTCTTACTCATTACTTTACTGGAATAGTCATTGTTAAAACTCTTGCTATATGTTCACCTATTTTAAAAGGTAAAATGGACCATGCTGCTTTTAATATTTGAACATTTTCTAAGCTTGACATGAACTTAACTATAATTGAATGTAGTGGTGAGTTTTTCTTCTTAGAAGATGTTCTCAAGGATCTATGTGTCCTTTCAATTCTAAAAGATAAAGTCTCAGGTAGATTTAATATTTTATGTAGCCAGGTAGTCAGTGTGTTTATTTATATTGTCTCTTTCATACTTTTCAGGCATACAGTAAATTCTGATATTATTTTGTCTGTCTGTTTTCAAAATCATCAAGTTTTTCTGTAAGTCAATTATTTTGCTGTACAAGAAATACAATCTGAGACTCACTTTCAGTTATTCTTCCTTCATGATCCTTCAAAGTCTCTTCCATACTGCTAATTTGTGCACCTTGTTGTCTCATAAGAATTTCAAAATGTTCCATCCTCTTTCTGGTCTCATTTATGAAACTTTTTAGTTTGGTATCCAGTTTGTCTGTTTCTTAGTAATACATTCTGCATCCCAGATAACATTGAATGGATGTCTTTTTTTTTCACACAGGAATCTTGAGTACCATTTCTTTAGTGACTCATGTTGAAGTCTGTTCTCTCTTAACTAAGCAGTTGCAAATTCTTACAGAAAAAAACAGTTTTTGAAAAACTTGAAGCTATAAGTATTTTATCTGACTATTATTGAATCAAATTAGCTAACAAGTACCATCAAATCTTAATTTTCTGATTACATTTTCTGTCACAGAAAAGTTTTCAGTCACAGGTCTTCCACCAGTTGCTGCTCTCAGTCAACCATTTTCACCATGCCCTTGAATCAATTTTGATCTCTTTTAGGTACCTGTCATCTGAGGAGATGCAGCAGGTGTTAAAGGATGCATAGGAACCTGCTAATAGAAAATCTTATATTGGAAGAGATTTGTTAGTTGATGCCACACTAACAAATAAAGTCTATTCTGTTTTATTGCACCACTTGTTTGGCATTATTTGCGTGAGTTACTTTCCTCTGGAATATTTTACTTTTCTATCAAGGTTCATCTTTTGGCAATTTCAGCAGGTCTTTCTGAGAGCCCTCCCCTTTTTTGCCAGCAGTCGCTTAACCTGTTATTGAAGGGGAAGCTGGTTACTTATTTAGACCACCTAGGGAAAAGGTGATACCTACTTGGGATCTCATCTTTGTGCTGGAAAAGTTATCTCTGCCTCCTTTTGAACTAGCTCATCAGGCTGATTTACAATTCATTACTTGGAAGAATATTTCCCTCATTGCTCTGACATCTGTAAGAAATGTATCTCACTTTCAAGCTTTTTATGGTGAGCAACCCTATGTGTATTTCATAGTGACAGGGCTACTTTAAAAGCAAATCTCTCATGTATACCTAAAGCGATTTCAGAGCTTAATTTGAATCAAGTTATCAATCTCCCTGTCTTCTTTCCTGAGGCTAAAAAACAGAGAGAAAAGACTCTTCATACTCTGGATGTGTATAGACAACTCCTGTATTTTCTTTACAGAATTAAATCCTTTAGGAAAGCTAATTAGTTATTTATTTCACATGAAAGAAAGAAAAAAAGGCAAGCCATGTCAAAGCAACTTATTTCCAGATGATTGTCCCTTGCTATTTCTTTTTGCTATTCCCACCATAACAAGACACATCTAGGTATGATTACGGATCATTCTACCAGAACCTTGGTTGCTTTGATGGGTTATTGGAAAGGGTGGAATACAGAAGGACTCTAGGGGTAGCAACTTGGACCTCTGTACATACTAGATTTGTTTCCAGGTTAAAACAGGCTTTGGTAAGAACATTGTCCAGAGGCTCCCAAACCCTCATCTCCGTCCTCTGGTAAACTACCCGTATAGCTAAAGCTATTGCAGTAGTGATTTATAAATGAGCATAGTGCAGTTGTGTAAATACATTTACCATAACAGTATATTATATCACTGTTGCAGTAACTGCTACCACCCTCCAGCCCACTCTTCCTGTTTATATAGGATAAAGATTTGCATACCTGTATCTAGCTTTACTTTCAGGACCATTCCTTCTTCAGTTGTCAAGAAAGTCCAGAAGTGTTTGACACCAAAGGTGCTGGTTTTCTCCTTGCAGAGCTCATGCAACCAGCAGCTTGGGCATATGTGTGGAAGAAGCTCCAGGCTTTGGGAAACTGGTTAGTTGTTATATCCTAAGCAGGATATAATCTTGTATAGCTAAGGCTACTACAACAGTGATTTGATTTAATATCTACTGTTATGGTAAGTTTATTTACACCACTGAACTTTTTTCATAAATTAGGAGAAATGCTATATCAGCAGCTTGGGACTTGTAATAATGAGATATTTTTTTTTAACATCAGTTGTTCTTGCAACTTATAATAAATGGGAAACAAAATACATAATTTTATGATTAGGAAAAGTTGCATATTAAGAAATGCTGCAAATGAAAATTACACTGTGCTACAAGTGAACATTTAAGGGACAGTGGTAGACAGGTTTTATACTGACTGTCAGTGGCAACTCTTTCTCAGAGGTGCTGTGATCACTGGTCGAAAATAATAAAGTAAGGAGGGTATGAGGATGCTGTCTTATATACAGAGGACATTGAAACCTGAAAATATGTTTACTTTGGTTGATATTGTTGCAGTCTTCAGTACATCTACCAAGTTTGTGCATGTTTGAGTTTTTGTGGTATAAGATTTTTTTTAAAGAATCTTTTGTGATTCAAACTCAGATGAGTAAAAGAGATGTTGTGTAACTCAAATAAAAGGAGTAGGCCATAAGTTAATAATTGCCCTTATAGGGAATTTAGTTAAAAGTCAATCACACTAGTACAGAACACAATTTGGAATGTATTAAATAATTACCATCTTGGTTTTAACTTGATGACTGTCTTATATTTTATCCTTTTACTAACTTTATTACTGCAATTCAGCTCCACTGAAAGTCATCATTCAGCACTGTCATTAGTTTTTACATCATTTGGGCATAAGCATTATCAGAAGAAGGGGTGATAAATATCAATAAATCTATGGTATCATCCAGCACAATAGCAATTTAAAATGAAAAAAAAAAATCTCGAATAAATGGCAGGTGCTCATGAAAGATTCTGGTGTATTTAAATGAAATTTGTCAGTCCAGGGAAAAAGTCTGCACATTTAAACAACCCAACATGCATACTGTAGTACATTTCTGCATGTGTCTATGCATAAAACAGAAAAAAGAACATTTAAAAGTAAACAATGGTACTCTCTACCTTCAAGGTACTCCGACCCCTAATATCCCTATTATCAGTCTCAGAAAAACATGATGTTGGAAATCAAAGTGAAGTTTTTACTTTATTATATTCACAAGGTGAGGGCAACTCTCAATAACACTACCCACATGTTTTTGATGCTTTTTCATTGTATCACATGTATATTGCAGTTAGTCACATTTAAAAAAATGTACTATTAAAACAGCAGTTATTTTTATGGATCATGATATTATCCAGTGCATTCTATGCTTGTATAAAGTAATGTGTTTCACCACACACTCTACAGAAGGCGCACTGATGATCTCTACAGCAAACTGTCACAGTCTTTCAGAAAAACAACATATGATCCCTTGTTACCTCAGCAGCAAATCTCACTAGCGAAATTTGAGTAAGAAACACACTGTAAGAAAATGTAGTAGTTGTCCACCAGTTGCCTTATCAACTACTCTCTTTACTTTGCACAGTACAAAGAAAATAAAATTGAATTAAATGTTAGACTTTTCATTTAATTTTGATTACAGTGGTCATGATATGCATTGCAAAAATATATAATTGTATTTCATTCTTCTGTTTTAAATTGCTCTCCATGTTCATTTTGCTTAAACTAGCAAAACTATCTACTTTTCCTAATAACTGTATAAGATGAAACATTTCTTTCTGTTCTCCCTATAAAGAAAAACACTTGCATCTTTTCATCTTCACATACTTATACAGTTTGCAAAAAAAAAAAAAAAAGACAAAAGAAAAAAAAAGAAAAAAGGTGCATGCATGCTGCAGTAGGTTTCAGTAGTAACATCTGTTGTCTGCATTCTGGGGAAGGATATGTGGTTCTAACCTCATCACGCTATGTTCACTTGTAGTCAAGCTCTTTAGCTCCCTGGAGATGACCCTTTGTGAAGGTCTGTCCCCATTTCTTCTGCACTGAAAAACTAGAAGTCATGCATTATCATTCTCTGCATTTTAATTCAGCACCGTTATGCATTCTGCTACTTCATTTTACATTTTACATTTTAGCACAGTTCTGTTTAATTACACACAATATTATTCATCATCAGTGATATACAAAACATAAAAGCAACTGAACATCTTCACATCAAAAAAACAGGTTCATCTTCTCAGATTGTATCTTACACTGCTTATTGGTTACTTTTTGTGTTTATTGTCATGCAAAAAATATGACCTCAGTGTGAATACCTACACAAATTTAGGATATGTGTTATGAGTATTTGATGGAAGTTGCAACATATGACATGCCATGGTATAAGTCATATACTATGCCAGGAATTTGTCTAGTAAGTATATTAAGAAAATACGTATTGAGCAAAGTGGAAAAAAGTAATAGTCTTACCTGCTTCATAATGTACAACTTCTTGAACAATTGTAACTTAAAGCACTTTTGCTAGACTTGAAATAGCTTGCAAACAGCCAGTGATACGATGACTTTGTGTTTGATTTTTGAGACAACAGGGAATGGGAGAGGCAGAAACAGCCCAAGCACAATGTCTCTCATATCCATTCTGTCAGACAAGGGTCACTTGCTAAATCATGTTCAGGGAGACAGCACTTGGGTTTCTAAGTATTTCATTAGTATATGTGGCAAGTCTCTAAAGAAATAATGTAGTTAACATCACATAAAATATGTTTAAAATAGAAGCAGACATTGTAAGCGGACAAGACAGCTTGACACCTGGGAGACATAAAATGTCAATATGTGAAAGTCAGAGTAAGCACCATGAACCTCACAGTAATATTTTATATCAGATTCTGCTGCAGTTCTTTGTTAACCTTATTCACTATAATTTATGTGTGTATACAAAGTATTATAATCATTTCATGTGATCCTGAAGAGTTACTGTAATCATTCCTCTTTACACTTAGACATGTTTTCCTTGTATTTAGAAACATTCTGTTTTGCATTAATTGCTCATTAAGCTGTACTGTGTGAAATTATTTCCTTAGTTATTGTAATGCTGCTGATATATCTATGCTGTTGCATTATACGTAGACTTGCCCTAAAGTATCCACTGACAGCAGCCCAGAAATTTGGAAAGCAAAGAAATGTGAGTCCTTGACTTGCAAGAATATTTCTGAAAGGATCAGATGATTTTAGGACCATATAACTCATATGTGATGTCTACAACTGTCACTAAATGCCATAGAAATATGATGTTCAGAACCATGCAAAATGCACTAAAAGATGCACATGTATTGTGAGCAGGAAAATGACTAAAAAGACATGCACATAAAGGTCAAATTAGTGCCCATGGCACTATGGGCACAAAAAAGCTGAAGAGAAATGAAAATGGAGAGGTTATAGGAAAACTCAAAGTATATTGGGCAAGCAAAGGCTACTCGAAGCAAAGATCTACAGCTCACACATATCTAAGGCAATAAGTGCTTTGATAGCTATGTCTGTATATACTGGACAATGCAAATCCTATTGACTCACAGTAAGAAATTATGTATAAATAAAGGTCCTCACTGATGAACACAGCTAAAGAGATACACAGATTTCAACGACCTCTTGATTTTGTTGACTACCCATCATTATTCCTCATTTTCTTTTACCCTGTCCCTCATAATTGTTTTTAATTGTGCATTAAATTACTGAGCATTACAGTTAGATTATAATCAACATTAAATTACTGAGCATTACAGTTAGATTATGATCAACATTAAATTACTGAGCATTACAGTTAGATTATGATCACTGCAACAGTAGGCTAAGCTACTTGAGTTATATCCTGCCTAGGATATAACAGACTGAGGGTTTCTGAAGCTTCAGGGCACATTCCTTACACATAATCTGGTGATCAGCCCAATTTTGGTGATTGTTTTGTGAGTCTAATGTACTTTTAAAGAGGAGTATCACTTGTTTACTTTTGTGTTCACACATTTAAAGTCTGTTTAAAACTAATTTTTCTGTGGAGAGACTGTTTGTATTTTACTTTTGGAGCTGGAAAGTGTGTTTAAAGTCTTTTAATGTGTTTTTAAAGGAAAAAAAAGAAAAAGATTGCTAAACAGCAGGCTGATAGATTACCTCAGTCATAGTTCAGTACTAAGCTAACTGCCCTTGTGAGCCATTTTAAGCCTAGCCAGTTTTCCCTTGTGAGACTCAAACCCTGCACCTTGTGTTTGTAAAGCAAACACCTTAGCCAAGGTGGGTGACAGTACTGTGGCCAAACCTGGTTCCTCAAACCACTGATCATTTTTTTGTTTGGATCCCTCTGTTGTAGTCCTTTCACCCACAATGGAATGATGTTTGGGCATGTCCAATGTGGTTGCTGAAGTGCCCTTACTGAGCAAGGGAGAGAGAATCTTGTCAGTCCAAGGAGAGGAGTCAGGGAAAGTGCATCTTACTCATAATGCTGTGTTATTCGACTGGGAATGTTGTTTTTGGCAGTTCTGGGTCTGGTTCTTCAGAAATACCTTCAAAAAAGAAACAGAAAACTAAACATGTATCTTCTCCTGTTTCAGTTACTCTGGACAGGAGTAATTAATTAGGCTTAGCTCAGGGTCTAGTGCTTACTCTTGGCTCTTCTTTTAAAACTGTTTCTGGTGATAGAAGATCTGATTCCACTTCCCCTGAAGAGATTTAGTAGATCAGTCCTGTGGGAGAATGTGAAGGGACAGATGCAGTTTTATCTATACATATTTCTCATTTGGATTCTGAGGAGAGTGTGCAAGTCCCTGTGAAGGATGCTCTTTTTCTGAGACTATTCTCAGGATGAATCGATTTTTTTTTTTTGGGGGGGGGGTCAACAGTGAGGTTTCTCACTGACTCAGAAAATATTTTGATTTGTTATAACTGGAATTTCCAGAACCTTTTTCTATTCCTCCAGTTCTGTCTGCCATGGAATATGTGTTTGTTACAGCCTGCAATTTCCCTGACAGGCAGACTGCTACCCCTCAAAAAGCAGCTAGATTATACAAAGTTCCTGAGTATTTTAGGTTTCTACACCCATTACTGTTTAGTGTATCCAGCTGTTGCCAAACATTTTGTTAATAGTAATCCATCTCTTTCTGACTAGGAAGGGAAGGCTTTGATAAGTGTGTGAAAAAGTGTAAACTTCTACAACATTAGGTTTTAGAATTCTCAGTTGTCAGGCTTATATATTGAAGTTTATCCTTGTGTAATTGTGAAAACAGGAGGGATGTTTTGGCATCAATTACTTTCTATGAGTAGAAATCTGTTTAGTGTTATTTGGTTTCTTCTGTTTCCCAAGTCACTACACATTGAATGTGCCTGTGATACTGTGGATGCCACTTTCAGGGTTGTTGCCACTTGACTGGCTGTAGTCTCAGAACCTCTGAGAGGATATGAAGAAAGAAATTTTGAAGTTTCCCTTAGCTAGATCTCTAGTTTTAAATCTTCTACTACAGAAATTATCAAGAAGTGTAATGAGTAAAGGAAGCTGATTCAGGGAAATTCTCAAACTTTTCAGCCCTCATCTATGTTTTCCAAGGGATTCTATAATCCCTTGTCTAAATTTATCAAGAAACAAAATAAACAGTTCCAGCAAAATACTGGTAAGTACATGATATAAAAACTCATGACAGGGAGTTTTCAAAAAGAAAGCAGGAACCTATAACAGCAAAGAACAGCCAAATAAATCAGGTGTCCCCCAGCCCCCACCATGGCAGTCCCTTAATCCTCTCAAAAAATTGCACCACTGTAAAGTCACTATTGAAAAATAGTAACTTGGTTTTAAACTCAAATTTCTGGTCTAATCAATGCTATTTCTGGTAACATGCTATTTGTATATACCAATTTGTAACCTAGCCTGTACATAATCCCCCAGATTTACTATTTCTCCATGCAGGACTAGCTTAGTCCTGCATGAAGATGGCTGTTTAGGAGAAGGACGGCAGCACACCATGCATAATAATGAGGCACGCTGCCTGAGCTCCTAGGCTTACATGGAGCATGTAAAAGTGCAGAGGGCATGTCTGAGAGCAGAGTTCTCAGAATAAATGCACCCCCACAATGAAGAAAAGCAGAAAGGGGTATTAAATGAGCGAGACTCCTCACAGGTGACCACATATCCCCACCAACAGTCCCCCTTGTGTACAACAGCAACAGTATACATAAATAAAATGAAGAAACCCTTAATTTTTTTTTTACAAATCCGATTAAAGCTAACTGTAGGTACATGGGTGTGCCCATCACTTAGCTACAGTTAATGCAGCTTAAATGGCTGAAGAGGATAACAAGGAAGATATATGCAAATGAAGCAAAATAGCAATAGTGTAGTGGGCAGAGCATTCACCTTACGAGCAGGCATTCCCGATTCGAGTCCCACTGCAGCACATTCCATTTTCCATGGCAAAACACGTTATGAGTAATATTTATGTTGCATAACCCACTAAATAGCATATTATCATGAACTGGAGTACTGCAATAAATACACATGTGAGTTGTCAGTGTCATAATAAATAAGGCACTAGTAAGCAGGTTTAATCACAAATAAGCAGTAGTAAGCATATTTAAGCATTAGTAAGTGGGCTTAAGCCCGTTTGCACAGTGGTAAGCAATGCCTACACTGGTTAAGCAATTTTAAAGCTAACTCTCTGTAAGCAGATGTAATGGCAGGTTAGCAGTGCTTACCGTCACACAAACCCACTTACAACTGCTCAAAAGTGCCTTAATCACTCTGTATCCAACGACCCTTGTTCTGGCCATTGACAAAATAAACAACCATGCAGGTCTTGAACCCAGGACTCTATACACCAAAGTCACAGTAGTTAACCACCAAGCCATCACAGAAGCACAGAAGAATGAGGTATCAGCAAACAAGTCCTCACCATAGTAAAACCAAACTGAACCTGTGACAGGAATCAGTATACAGTCATATGTTTCATAACCCACTAGATAACATAAATATGTGAACTGGAGTACAGCAGTAAGCCCAGAAGTGAGGTGTAATTGCAATAGAGCGTTGAAGTCCCCAATAAAACACAAGGACCCCATAGAGTGTACATACACATTAATCATGGATACCAGGCAGATATATAAGATGTAATGAATAAGAAATCAATGCCAAAAAGAAAAAGTAATGCAAAGTCTAATGTAAGCAACACTAAGCATTGCATAGGGCAGCTTAGCCAGTAAGCAATGTGTAGGCCAGCTAACTCAATGTGCCCAGTGTTATACCCCTTTAAACAATGCCAACCTTTGTTAAGCAGCTTTGCCCATAGCTTAGCCTTTTCAAAACCGGCCAATCAAGGAAAAGTGTGGGAAATTGGCCCTACTTAAAACCAAGAGGCAGGAATACATTTCATAACTGGCTGGTGCTTCCCCTTACAGGCACTATGGCAGTAAGGGGAGAAGATGTGCACTTCCAGGCACAGTGCTGGTGCATTCAGGAGTCCAAGTTCATGGCAGGACTCCTAGTTAAAGACCATGCTCATAGACTACTGCAGATCCAGTACCAGGGCTTACAATATAAGGCGGAGGCATGGGACCATCTCGCCCATGACCTCACCAGCACCACTGACATACCCCAAACAGGTGAGCAGGTCAGGCACCACTATGCTGACCTAAAGTGGCATAAGGGAGACCTCTTGGAGGAGTGGCTTCAGGAGGCTAGGGGGGCAAAGTATGTTCCAGTTGTGAGCAAATATCACCCCAGTATGTGTGTAGTAATTGCCAGCTCAGATATATCATGGATAGGTATGGCTAAATATTCCTCTTAAGTCCCCTACAGCTGCAATGGAGTGGGCTACGAACCAGGAGGCCCACATCAGTTGCCTGGCAAGGTTGCGACATGAGGCAGATCAGTAATACTCATGCATTTACTGTCATAGGAAATAAAAATAAAAGTAGTAGTAAATTAATTGCTTGTTTAAAACCTGTATTGTTCAAGGCAAGTGCTGCATACACTAGAGAATATGGCAGAAAGAGTCTCATATTGTTTGTAAGTCAATAAAAGTGTAATAGCCTGACAAAACAGGTCTAACTGCTGGACTGCATGTGTATATCCTGGTATCATACGGTAATGTAGATATGCAATCATGTAATAGTACTATAGTATTAAGCACTGTTACCCACACTGTGCACCATAAATTGAATGTGTAGGAATGCCTGTATATGACAGGTGTAATCCTCAGAGGCCATTTAGTACAAATAAGAGACACACAGACAGTAAACAGGGAAAATACAAACAACAAAAACTGAGTAGCACATGCACCTGAGATGTGAACTGTTGTTTTTTTAGCACACACAGCCACAGTTTGAATCCTGCCAGTGGTAGTAGTCTGCATACAGAATCATACCCCACAACTGTACAGATATGTCCAGAATGTCTAGTAAAGTGGCCCATATCTGTTGCCTATCAACCTGTCCCCCTGGGAAATTAGTGGGATGATCCCAGACGTATAGGCAGCAAACAGGAAATACAACTGATTGACACACAGCTATGAGAACAAGAACAAAGCTGGCACACTAGCAACTGCCCAGTACCTTATGTGATAAGAATCCATGTATGTCCCATTTACACCCCAACTTGTCAAGCTGTAGTCAGAGTGTGTACAGTAACAGAGTTAGATGTATGTGCATAATAGTAATGTGGAGTCTGGTACTGTGTGTGGAAACATTCAGGTAGTGCTAATAAACATTCCTCCCACGTCTGTCAGATACCAACACTGTGCCCAGAAATACAAGAATGATATGCAGTTGCTCTGAATAATGAGGTATTACACATCACTGTCGCCCACACTGTCAAACAACATATAACTGTCTAGGAAATCTGTGTATGATTGTTGTAATACAAGGTCAAAATGCAAAAGCATAGGGGATTAATAAGACAGAAAGCAGATAGGAAATATACAGCAATATCTATATAGCAGACACAACTGTGATGGACAGTGTTTAAGTTGTAGCAGACACAGCCATGGTCTGAATCCTGGGAGTGGAATTAGGCTGCATACAGGTTCATACCCCATAACTGTACAGATGAGGCCAGAATGTCCAGTATATGTGCCCATATATGCTGCCTGTCCTCCTGGTAAGTCTGTATGATGATCCTAGATGTTTAGCCAGCAAACAGGGAATACAAGTGATTGTCAAACATCATGAGAACACACCTGTCACAGTTGCAACCCCCAAAACTGTTAGGAGAGTAATATTTCAAGTATGTCCTATCTACACTCCCATGTTGTCAAGCTGTGACCAGAGTGTGTACAGTAACAGAGTGAGATGTATATGCATAATACTAATGTGTAATCTGGAACTTTGTGTGGCAACAGTCAGGTAGTGCTAACAAACATTGCTCCCACAGGTAAGTTGGATACGAACACTGTGCTGAGAAATACACACCATTATAACCTGTACTCATACTGTTCACTCTGGTATTGTAGGGAATTGTGAGTGTTGCAGTTTCTCTGAATAATAAAGTATCACTGGTCACTGTCACCACACTGTGCTACAGAATATAACTGTATAGGAAAGCATGTATATGTGTGTGTCAGGTCACTAAAGGTGGAAGAGGGCAATATTCTAGATATGTCCCGGCAACATGGTCAGAGTCTGTGCAGAAAGAGTTGGATAGCTATGTGCAAAACAACAACCCGGAATCCGGGAGTATGTGTACAAACAGTTAGTTAGTGTTAACAAACATTCCCTCCACAGGTATACCAGGTAAGAGGTGTATACTGCAGGTAAAACCGGTAATGATGATGACAGCCATATCACTGTCCAAACTAAGGCTATAGGATAGTGTAGTAAGACTTGTAAGATACAGATAACAGCACTGACTAGGAAAGTAATGTGGACTACAGGAATATACTAGTTGCTAACTGACATCTTTCTCTCCCCCCACCATATCTCCAACAATAATCAACATACCCACCCCAACCAGTATGTAATGATACCTATGTTCTGATAATGTCCAATTGTTTGATAAATATTTTGATGGTTCCCATGCATGTGCTATATTGAATTATTCCAACATTGGTGGCATGGTGCCATCAGTGTACCTGCATGCTGTTCTTATTACCACTGTGGTCCCATATTTGCATGTGTTCTGTTGGCTAGGCAACTGTTCCATATATGGTGTCTGGGTTAATGGGAATATCTATGCATGCTGTTATACCTAAACCGGGAATGTGTTGACTATTACTAACCCACAAATGATGAAATCTAAACACTATAGCATGCTTGGGAAGGCCGGTCCCAGCAGAACCACCTGTCCCACCTCAGCTGGCTGTGGCACCAGGCACCACCATGTCTGGGGCCCAACCAGGGACCTCCCTGTCTGTTGGTCCTGCACCATCTTTGGGTATAACCACCTCAGGGGATGGGGCTCGCCCCTCCCTGGGAGTGAGCGTGGACAGGCACCTGTCACCCATCGCCAGGTCGGGGTCATGGTGTGTAGAGTGATCAACGAGCAGTTTGGTGATCTTCTACGCCGGCTTGAGGGCCATGTGTTGCGATTAGAGAGTCAGTCTGGCTCTGCGACTCAGCCCACAGCACAGCCACCTTTGAGCTGTGAAGATGCAGTGGTGACTGCCCATGGGTGGGGCCCTCAGTCCCACTGTTACCACTAGGAGGCTTGTGGGCTTCCAATATCCCAACACCCCTCCCCATCAAGGTGTATACCTCCACATGTGTCATATACCACCCCTGTATGCATCCTGTTTGTCTTGTCTGTTACCCTACCCAACCTACCTCCACAAATATACCTACTACCCCTGCCCAACATCCCACGCTCACCTGAAAAAAAAAGGGGGCAATCTGTTCCCACAAAAAAATCTCGCTCCATACATAGCTGTCTATTTTCCACATGTGCTCACTGGACATGTAATCCTGTCTAACTGGCATCACAACTTATTATTGTTGTCCTTGCTCCTCTCCCGGGGGTTTGAGTGTCCAAATCTACCTCTAAATTAAGTGTATATGCACAGCTGTTGTTGTAGAAGAAATGGGCAGCTTTGGCCCTTCCCTACAACTTTCCTGCACATCCCTGGCTGTTTTCCCTACTGTCTTTCCCTCTTTGTGGCCCTTTTTTCACCACTTTCCTATCAACCCCTGTTTCTTTTCTTTTAAAGAAATTAGCACGGGGGTAAGTGGGAGTAAGCACTTTTAAGCAACAGTAAGTGGGTTTAAGTCTGTTTGCACAGGAGTAAGCAATGCCTACACTGGTTAAGCAAATTAGAAGCTGAGTATAACAAGCTGTAACTGGAAATTAGCAGTGCTTACCTTTGGGCAAACCTGCTTACAAGTGCTTTAAAGTGCCTTAATCACTTTATATCCAATGGCCTGTAATCTGCCCAGCAACAAAATAAACAGCCTCTGCAAGGATCGACCTCAGAACCTTGCACACCATAGCCAAAGTAATTTACCACTAAGCCATGTCAGATATACATAACCCTGATGTTTTCAAAAACATATCATCCAGTCCAGTCATTCAACAGTACAGAGAATGTATTCCAACATTGAGATGTATGTGTGTGTGTAAATATATTAATATCTAAACAGATACAACATATCTATATATGTATATATATATATATATATATATATATATATATATATAAATATATAAATATATACATATATATAAATATATATGAACATATATACATGCAAATGCTTACATATATAGATATGTATGTCTACACCTATATGTCTAAATATATACAGCAGGTTTTATATATATATATATATATATATATATATATATATATATATATATATATATATATATATATATATCGGTATATATGGACATACATCTGTAGATAACAATGGGGAAATAAAAACATACATGTTCACATGCAATGTTAATGGGGTTGAGAGGCCCCAAACAATATATGTCTTGTACGAATAGGTATACCCCCCACAGCCAAACACATCCCCTTGCAATAAACTAGCAAGTGTTGCAGATCCCATAACCAGGACCAAACATGACATGGCTATTATATTCTTACCACAAAAAAAATTATTTCAGGCATGGTTAAGGTTCCCTCCACCAAGGTTTTGGCTTCATCTATGACTTTTTGGAAAGGGGTGGATTGCAGCAATGTGGTCCTCTGTGCATACATTTACAAAGAACTATAAACATGATTCCTTCTCCAGATCTAGGACAAGGTTTGTTAGGAACATTCTCCAGGGAATCCTGGGCCCTTCTCTTCCTGCCTCTCAGTTATTCTAAGCTATGGCAATCTATCCATATAGCTTAGGCTACTGCAGCAGTGATCAATTTGATGCACATAGTACAGTTGTGCTAACTTGTTTATTCCTACAAGAACAGACTGGCTCTCCTATGGAATAGGCTTCCCATCCATGTGAAGCTGAGTTCATCTATTACCCACTTTAAGTACAACCTAGAGAAGTAGATGGAGACCAGGAAATTCATACTGGGCCTGGCACCCGTATCCCTTATGGAAACAGGTAGCTTATAAATGACTGGCCATCAATGTCCTATTACGAGGCAGGACATTATTATTCTTTTAGGAAAATGTAGTTAGGCTTAGAAAGGCCCCAGGTCATTAGCCTAGTGACAGTCTATGAATCTATGAAAGCAAAGTGCCTGCATCTCCTGAAGATTATACTCTTCTTTACTAAAAACATCCTTTTACTTCTGAAATGAATATACTTGTTGTTTTCAAAGTCTAATTTCTGAAGTCCTGGTAAAGGTACATACATAAAACATAGGCATCTACAAGCTGACAAGATTTCCTAAGCATGATAATGAAATAGTCAGCACTGGATGTCTAGAGCTGGAGTTATTAAGGAGTGTTTGCAAAAAGTTATAAAAAATAATAATGCAAAATAGTGTATGCTACTGTCATGTTGGCAGTGGTGTATTCAAACAGTGGGTGTTAGTAGAAAATGATATTAAAATATGGTGAGTAATAAAATGCTATTGAAATATGGTCAGTAATGTGAAGACATTCTGAGATGTAAGTGCTGTTTGGGTAAACAGTTATGACAGTGCTCTTTTGGTAAGCAGTTATGACTATTACCTATATTTTCATAGCTGTATTTATTTCATAAAAGCTGCATGACCTACACATGAGCCGATGGTGCCATATTATGCAAAATTTTAAATCTCACAAAGTTACCACTAATGCCTGCTGTGTAACACAAATGGTTTTGTATATTAATATAGTTTGGAAATATTGCAAAGTTGTTATATGTATAATTTGCCCTGATTTGGCAATACTACAAAACAGCAGTATTCTATCCCCTCTTATCATTCATCATTGGAAAGCTCTTCATCAAGTGAACAACCCCTTCACTGATATCATAAGTCTATCTAACACACTTAGAGATATAACCCCTTGTTGTCCATAGCACTTGTATTTTTTTGGGGAAACCAAAATACATTTTTTCTTTCATAAATATGTAGTATAAAATCAATATCTACAGACAGACCTTTGACACTGACACCAGTGTACAGCTCATTGTTTATCAAAAAGCAATGCTATTTCACATTTTTGTAACTCACACCATTTACCTGATATTATAAATCTAATGAAGTGTGTTTTCAGTAGAGGATTTTGGAAAAACTCTTTCAGAAATGAAGTGGTTTTCTGACAAGAATTAGGCAATTGCTGTTCAGAGTTAAATAAGTTGAGTAATCCAAAATGAACAGCTTGGCTACTAAATCAATGTCTGAATGAGACCCCAATATAAAACGATGGCAGTTTATTAAATGCACAGTAGAATTTAGAAAGGTTAAGCATACAATCACATCAATGAACACATACAGTTGTACATTGTACCTACTTTAAAACTTCTGCTGGCTTGTCACATGTTTAACCGTAACCAACCCCAAAAAACTTTTAATTTACTTTAAATGGAATGGCGTTAAAATATTAATTGATTTTTATAGAACTTGAGCCCCTGTATTTAAAACTGTGTCAGTTACTAGAGTCTTATTAATGCTTTTAAAGTACAAATCATAAAATTACATATAAAATTTAAACAAAAATATTTATGACATTGAATACTATATATGGTAAAAAAAATTAAAAGCATAAACTTCCATGTCAAAAGCAGTTGCTAGGAATAATGATTGCTTAAAAATACACCTGTAAAATTTATTGTGCAATTTAAGCCATAAAAGTACTTGCAACAAAAGCAGAAACAAATCTGTTCCATAATAAGCAAATTATATCTTTGTGTACTATATATAAACCCTAGACTAAATAATGACCCTTTCTGACAGACTTAAATAAACCTAAAGAATAAATTGAAATTGTGGATGTTACATGAATCTAATGAATATATAAAAATATATAAATATGTAATTTTAAATATTACCTAATTTAAAATTCTATAAAAACATGATACTTCTTAAAATCCATAAAACATATCTTTAGTACCATCTCATAGTTTAGCTGCCCTAAGTTTCAAAACAGGATTAATAAACAGCATATCATTTAAACCAGGAGGGGTATTGGCATTAAACTTAAGATGCCAGTATAATTCCCTGTTTTCCCAGCCCCACCTCTGGATTGTGTGGAATGATATGAACAATTCCAAAATTAAATTTCTTAAAATTGCCACAGCCTGTAGAGTATTTATAAAAAGTACTGTTAAGGTTCCCCCTTTTGGATATCAAATCAATGTTCATAAATCCACTTCTTCAAATATCTTTCAGTTTTCGTAATGTAAAATGCTGGAAAGGAAGCACACAGTGCTATACATAACAGACCCTTACTGTTATAATTACCATTTCTAAAATAAATTTTAGTTTTACTAATATATTCTAGCTGGACATCTAGGTCCTCACAAATATATTTACACTGACCACACATTTCACATTTCTTCGTACCCACTTTAATGTAACCATTTTTATCATTTTCCCCTGACTTTTACATTAAATGTTTCATATTTGTCATTGTTTTATAAACAAAATGTGGAGAGTCACCCAATAATTTATAAAGATGATCATTCACCTTAAAAATGGTCCAATTTTTGGTGATCAACTCACAAGTCTTATCTGTACCAGTACTATAAGGTAGGACTAGAGCCAATTCAAATGCCTGGTGGTTCTTACAGATATTTTCACTGGGTCGTTAGCCAATCCCAACCACATTATTTTCTCCCCATCCATTAAGAACCTCTTTTTTAATGGTCCTCACCATTCTTTCTTGGGTAATCTCTCTCTCTCTCTCTCTCTCTCTCTCTCCAAATATCTCTTCGAATACATTAGATTCCCTTAAAAAATCTATCTTTGTTGGGTGTCATTTGGGCAATTCTCAAAATCTGCCCTTTTATTAAATTTTTCTTGTAGTGAAAGAGGTGATAACTGGTGTGGTGCAGATACATATTCAAAAAGGTGGGTTGTTTATGTAAATGACAGATTCAAACCCTCTTGTGATCTTGAAAATGGTGATATCCACGTAATTAATTTGTTTCAGATGGAAACCATGAGTTAATTAAAAATAGTGGAATTATTACTATACTTTCAAAAGTCCTTTATTAAACCAATTGGTCCATTCTAAAGGATGAAAATATCATTCCAGTATCTAAAATTGCTCAAACTAATAATCAATTGTTGTAAATACTGGCCTTATTAACTTGTATTCATAATCCTTATGCATCTATTTGATTATTTTTGTATGATTGTCAAGCAACTTTATTTTGTGTAAATCTTGTAAACTGTCTTTAAAAAATCTATTATGTTTGACTATGTATAACTTGGGGCTTTTCTCCCCAGGCCTCCACCAACAATGGGCTTTTCCTGGCCTAGTGGACTTTCCCAGTAATGAAATGCCAAGAAATAAAATAAATAAATACACTTAAAAAACTTGAATTAAATAAACAGTTCACTTCCTAGGCCCTCATAACAAAATTTGCAAAAATTGGAGCACATGAAGCTCCTTTTGCTACACCCTGAACCTCTTTGTATGTTTCACTTTCAAAATAAAAAGAAATTATTAGACAGTGCTAGGTCCATAATATACAGTGCAAAAGATATCCCCTCACTGTTTAGAGTTTCAATAGAAATTAATATATTGTTGAACATATAAAGATTTTCATCTTTAGATATGCAAGTAAATAGGTCTACCACATCTACAGTGTGAAATGTAATGTTCTCATCCCACAAATTCAAAGTAATCCACCCCAAGATGTCCTAAGAATCCTTGAGAATGTGGAGTACCTGCTGGAGCAAAAGTTTCAACAATCTATCTACATAGATTCCCAATGGGTATGTCTTGGCAGTAAGAGCCAAAACTGTTAGTTTAAGTGGGGGATTTTCTAAATTTTTGTGGACCTTTGGAATATCAAAAATCAAGGAGATGAAAGGGAATTTATTAGTAAGAATTTTAAATATACTCTTTGATATAATCCCTTGCAACAAACAATCCTCCTGAAACATGTGTAGTTTTTATGTAGTGATATTAATTTCATTCTGATATATCAGACAATAAGTATTACCATTCTGTAATATCTCAAACATTCGATGAGTATAGCCAATGCTGTCAAAAATAATAATACCTCCCCCTTGACTGGTTTTACAATCTTAATGTCCTTATTATTCATAAGAGTGAATAAAGTCCATGATCTTCTTCATTTAAATTACTTCCAAAATTGTATATTTGGGCCAGAAAATGTTTGCAAATATCTAATTTGCATGTCTTCTCAAAGGCTGAAACCAGTGGATGAAGTGGGGAAAGGGGTTATAAGTGCTATACTACCTAAAAGAATCATGTGCTAAACTGGACCTGCCTTGAAAATATATAGTTAAGTTCAGTTTCCTAGCAAATATTTTTAATTCTGTCAACTCATCTACTAAATTAGTTTATTTTTTTAGGAATTAAAGTGAATCCTTTCTTTAAAAGATTAAAATGTTCTTTGAATATATTCATAGAACTATAGTTGAAAATCTTAAAATTCTGATATATTAAAAGACAACCACAACTACCTATTGTAGTGAATCAAACTTGTCTGGTAGGAATATGTTGTTTCCCCCTTCTCCTCCCCTTGCCTCATGGATTCTGGAGATGATTGGGTGTAGTTGCCACTCCCCCTTGTGCAGTCGGTCCTGTCCTCCAATCTTTTAGATCTCCTGGGAGGACTCTAATGGGTCAGGGTGATACTCATTAGTAATATCATTGAATGTTCTATTATTATCTCCTGCTACTGTCACTGTGATTTTCCTTGTGTGTTGGAAAATCTATATTTCTCCTATGTCTGTCATAGTTAAAAGTTTTTGCACTGAAGTTTTTATGATCCTATATGTCAAGCAAAGTTCTTCATAAGCACTCTTCAAGAAAAATCTTGATGTGTGGATGGGAAATAGGAAATATACCCCGGGGATCATTTCTGTGTCTCTTCCCAACAGTGGCACAGGAAAATAACTTTCTTGGGTGGCATAAGCCAGGGAACCTTGTTGGCTAGGCTTACATAGGCCCTTGGGCTGATAGCCTAGTACCTACCTATGAACCTATGAACCTATGGTTAATTAGTATGCAATACTTTCCCGGTATTCCCTAGCATCTCTTTCCAATTTCTTTCTTTTCCTAATTTTAATCTTCTCTACTGAAAAAAATACCATTGTATTTAAGTTTGTACGTAGAAAATAAAAGATAATTTGAAATATAATCATTTAAGTCATTAAACTCTTTAAACAACTCTGTAATGTGATACGCATTACGTTTGACCATTAATTCCATAAACCCAAGCCATTGCCTGTAAAATAAAATAACAAGCTCTTGATAAAGTCACTGTTTGGTTGTAAATTGCTGGGGAATTTTGAATATCTGAGTCCCTTAGGCACTCTGTCCAGGTGCATACATTCCTGGAAGAAACAGTTATCTATTTGCAGATATCTTAACTTTAAGAGTTTCTTCTGTAAAAGTTCAATATTGGACTCATCAGTGTTGCCATTGCCAATTATTAGCTACTGGTGCCTCAGGGCTCAACAAATTACAAGGGTTGTTTAAAAATTATATGGTGCTATTAATTATGTAACTTGTACTAGTTTTACTTTTATTTGTGAAAATGCCTCCTCTTTATGAGATCCCCACTCTAAAAAGGTGGAGTTCTTTTGTTCCTGTAATGTTTTGTATAGGGGAGCAGCCATGGCTGCATAATCCTCTATAAATTCCCTATTGTAATTCATGATTTCCGTGAATTTATGTAAAGTCTGCTATAGTCAGTGGCTTTTCCATTTGTAAAATGCCTTGTACACATATAGGGCAAGGAGACCTTCATGTTGGTTTTATAATATTACCTAGAAACTTAACTTCTTGTGACATAAACTGAATTTTTTCACTTTTAACCTTAAACCCTGCCTGCTGCAGAGTATGAAAAACTCTCTTAAGAAGTTGTACATGCTCCTCTACTGTTTCTGACTGAATTAAAATATCATCAATGTAATGTATTACTGAATCATCCTTTTCCAAATGTTGTAGAATGGATCCTACTGTCTGATGAAAAATAACTGGACTATTTTGAAACCCTTGTTGTGACCTTGTCATGACATATTGCTGGTTTTTAAATGTAAAGGCAAATCTTGGCCAATCTTTTTTCCTGAGTGGTACTGCAAAAAAGCCATTTGCTAAATCTATTACTGTAAACCACTTACTTTGTGGCTTAATATGTGCAGCCAACTCTGGGACTCCTGGAATCAAATGTGCTTAACCTTCCATAAATCAATAACAAGACGATAACTATCATCTTTTTTCTTAATTGTCCAGATTGGTGAATTTGTAGGACTGTTGCCCTTTTGTATAATCCCTTCTTTTTCCCATTCTGCAATACATTTCTCCATATGTTCTTCTGCTTCCCTAGAATAGGATATTGTTTTTGAAAAGGTGGTATATAGTCCTGATCACTTCCTACCCCTATTGGGCTTTCTAGTTTCCCACAATCACTGGGACCCTTGGACCACAGATTTGGGAATTGCTGTTGTAAATGCTTCCACACATCCTCACTGTCTGTATTTACATAGCCTGTAGGTTTTTCAGGTTTGGCAGGTAGAGAGATTGCATAGCAACCTGTACTTTGCTCTTCCTCTCTTTGTTGTTTATCTCCCATCCACAGAATTTCATTAGGCAAATCAATTACTATGCCCAAAGGCCCTAGATTGTCCATACCAATAATGGTATCTGAGCAAGATGGATGCATTAAAAATGCACCCTTCCATTTCTGTCCCTCTTGACTAAACTTTATGTCCACATTTTGGCTACTCACTGCATAGCATCCTGTGCCATTAAAATGCTGAAATGGAAACCTTTTTTATAGGATTTGCTGGTAATTGTTTGTGACAGATACTGCTGCTCCTGTGTCTATTAAAACATTTTTCCACAGTGACCCCTCTACCCAAATATCAATCAGTGGTCGTCCATCTCGACCTGTTTTAAAGGTAGTCAGGAAATATACCAGAGTAGGGGGGCACATCCCTATTGTAAGGACATTTTCCAGTACTATAGTACAACCGCCACATCATGCAGTAAAAGCTCTGATAGACAATTTTGAAATGAATATAATTACTGATGGTATTAGTCAGGCAGTCTTTGCAAAATGGATGGCACTTTTTGGAATGAAAACTGTTACTATACAGACAGGGGACAAATACTCTTTGTCAAATCACATGGGATATGAAGGAAAACAACATAACTGTTTAGAAAAGATAATATCACATCATGTGCAATTTTTAGCATCTGATTTTGATCACTTTAAGACATGCATCTTTGTGGATGGAGCACGATATTGGGACCAAGGCAGATACTGGACAGGATTAGCCATAGTTCCAGAGAATCCACAGCTTGGTTCTCCTGAACTAATCAAGTTACCAGGGCATATGTCAGCTCAAAGAGCTGAACTGGAGGCAGTACTGTATGTGCTAAAGTATTACAATCCTGTTAACATTTTTTCAGATAGTGCTTACATAGTAAATTATTTAAGACTGCCTATGGAAACCTGGGTAAGGCGAGGATTTGTGGATATTGTAGGTAAACCATTATGGCATGCTGAAGTAGTAAAATACATATATAAAGTTCCAAAAAATTCAAAAAAACCTGTTCCAAGAACAATAAAGGTCGTCCTCCCACACAAATCCAGAAAAATAGAATCCACCAGCGAAAATATTAATAAATTTATTTATTTACACACCACACAAATAAAATCTAAGCGCTTTCATCTCCCTTCGGAGACTTATTTAGAGATAGATTAGAGCCACAAAACACATAATTTATATACATCAACTAGTGGGTTGGTCAATAAATTAATTGGTACGCACATTTCCTTCATTTCCTTCTAAAAGTAATATACACACTGTTTTCTATTGTGTGTACATGAACAAATTTCTATTCGGAGAACAGTGGATACAGCCATTAAAATCAAAAGCTATAAAAACGGCTGTATAAAAGTCAGAGTAAATATGAATGTGTTGAAATATGTTACAATATATTAGAAATATAAATAAATAAATAAATTGTAGATTGCGGTTAATATGCCATATTATATTATAAAAAGAAGGAAGAAACAGTATATCATGTCAAACCCTAAGAACAGAAAAAACTAATAACAAAATAATGATAAACAATAATGCCAACTCTTCTGAGAATTAAATATGTATACATGTATATATGTATACACACATAAGTATATGCACACATATGTGTACATATTTGTATATGTGTGCATACATCCATAAGTGTAAATATCAATAAATATCAATAGAATAAATACACATCTGTATAAACCATAAAAAGTGTATAAAAAATTATTAAAAGATATATATATATATATATATATATATATATATATATATAAAAAATTCTAGATAAAACTTTATATTTATTAAATAATTTAATAATTTAATATAATGTAATACATCCACCTTTCTAAAAGTGTATACTTTTATATATTTATATATTTATATGTACCTGTATGTATCTTCATTAAAAATAATAAGTATATTCCTAACTTTTAACAGCCCTCTTAGGGTCAGCAGCAAAGATTTTTAAAACAGGAGAAACAAATATGTGGTCATTAAGGCCTTTCCCTCCACTTGCATCCAAACGCAATTGCCACATCATTTCCTTATATTCTAGCTTTGTTTCCCAATCACCGCCTCTATCCGGGTGTCCAACTTCCTCTAATACCCAGAATTTAAAATTAGCCTCCTTGCAGTTCATCAAATGCCTGTATAATGCATTATTCACATTTTGCTTGTTAATGTCCCTTACATGTTCATATATCCTGGATCTTAAATGTTTCTCAGTTTTACCCACATATTTATATATATATATATATATATATATATATATATATATATATATATATATATATATATATGGATCTAGGTTAGAAGATCGACAGCTGATATAACCGACAACGGATTAGCGGGCGCCAGATGATCGACACTCGGAAGACCGACGCTACGGATGAAAACTCCGACGCCAGGGATAGTGAGTTGGAAAGAAGGCTGTGTGAGTATGCGGTGGTGACGGACGTTAGGGTGCGACTAAGGTAAGTGTGGATAGTGACAGTCTGTGGGGATAGGGGTGGGTTAAGTGAGTTAGGGTTAGGGGCTGGTTAGGTAAGTGTGCGGTAGTGGTATTTTTGGGTTAGGGGCGGGTTAAGTGAGTTAGGGTTAGGGGCTGGTTAGGTAAGTGTCGGTAGTGGCAGTTTTTGGGTTAGGGGCGGGTTAAGTGAGTTAGGGTTAGGCGAGTTATGTAAGTGTCTTGGTAGTGGTATTTTTGGGTTAGGGGTGGGTTAAGTGAATTAGGGTTAGGGCGCAGGTTAGCTGAGTGTGCGATAGTGACGGACCTTAGGGTAAGGGTTTGGGTTAGGGTTGGACATAGTTGTGTGTGTGAGGTTTAGTGTGGGTTTGTGAGGATTTTGGTGTGCTTGTGTTCTGTGTGTGGTTTTGGATAAGGGGATGTGTTTTGTTAGTTGATTGTTGTTATTGTGGTGTGTGCAGTGTGTGGGGTTTCGTGTTTGTGGACCGTCGGTTACTTGTTTGTCGGGCATGTGAGGTGTCGTGTTTATGGTTTGTCGATAATGTGGTGTCGATGTTTTTGTTGTCGGTGAAAGTGGCTGTTGATCTTATGACCTAGAACCATATATATATATATATATATATATATATATATATATATATATATATATATATATATATATATATATATATATATATCTTTTAATAATTTTTTATACACTTTTTTATGGTTTATACAGATGTGTATTTATTCTATTGATATTTATTGATAGTTACACTTATGGATGTATGCACACATATACACAAATGTGCACATATGTGTGCATATACTTATGTGTGTATACATATATACATGTATACATATTTAATTCTCAGAAGAGTTGTCATTATTGTTTATCATTATTTTGTTATTAGTTTTTTCTGTTCTTAGGGTTTGACATGATATACTGTTTCTTCCTTCTTTTTATAATATAATATGGCATATTAACCGCAATCTACAATTTATTTATTTATTTATATTTCTAATATATTGTAACATATTTCAACACATTCATATTTACTCTGACTTTTATACAGCCATTTTTATAGCTTTTGATTTTAATGGCTGTATCCACTGTTCTCCGAATAGAAATTTGTTAATGTACACACAATAGAAAACAGTGTGTATATTACTTTTAGAAGGAAATGAAGGAAATGTGCGTACCAATTAATTTATTGACCAGCCTACTAGTTGATGTATATAAATTGATGTGTTTTGTGGCTCTAATCTATCTCTGAAGAAGTCTCCGAAGGGAGACGAAAGCGCTTAGATTTTATTTGTGTGGTGTGTAAATAAATCAATTTATTAATATTTTCGCTGGTGGATTCTATTTTTCTGGATTTGTGTGGGAGGACGACCTTTATTGTTCTCGGAACAGGTTTTTTGGAATTCGTTGTGACATTTTTTCGTGTTTTGTGGTTACATATATAAAGTTATAACAATGTCAAAACAACAAGGACAATATAGCATCTTAAAAGTAAAAGCACATCAAAAGCCAGACAGTGAAACTTACAGGTTAAATGTGTTAGCTGATACTTTGGCAAAACAAGCAGCACAAAATGGAAAAGAACTTCCAGAATATGAATATGCCATTGTAGAAGTTAGTGGGCCAGATTCACAAAGCCTCCGTGTAAGAGTTATAACTCTTACACGGAGGCTGCAGTTAAACGGTGTGATGTCAGCAAGTCATGCATATGCATGAGGTGCATGAGGCATGCTGAATCACACTAGTAACTCTTACACGGTCCATGTAAGAGAGTAGGGGGCGTGTCTGTAGGCTAAGCCCTGCAAGCGGACACGCCCCCGGAAGACTAGAATGGCTGAAAGTAAACAGCCACGAGAGAGGCCATGGAAATGTGAATAAACACACTACACAACACATGCCCTGACAGACCATCAGTGTATAAAGTGAAGAGATGTTATAAAATTAAATTAAAACCTGTTTTATTTTTTTTAAAACCCGTAAATGTTTGCTACTGTGCTGGTGTGCTGCGGGTGTGCTACTAGCGCAATTGCAGTTAGCAGTCAGTGGAAAAGGATATAAGAACTAAATATGCAAAGTAAGCCAAAAAGTAATAGCTTAGCAGTAGAGTTGCTGGCCTAAGAGTAGGCTGGCAGGGTTCGAGCCCCCACAACAACCTTTTTTTTTTGTAAATAAGCACTAAAAAGCCCCCTGACAGTATTGTACAAATGTAAAAGTATTCCCTTTTGTAAAATGGAATGAAATGGAGCATATATTTTGAAGTAATATAATAATAAAAATAGTCAGAAATGTACTGATAGCTAAGCTGCTGTGAGACAGACTGCCCGTAGCTGAGTAGTGTTTAAAAAGCTGCAAACTGAGTGCCCGTTGCTAAGCACTGGTTTAACAGGCTGAAACTGTTTGCAACTAGCTGTGCTTAGCTGAACATGTGTGTCACTAGCCAATTAAGGTTTATCCCAGCGCACACCGTTTGCGCGCCGCTCCCACAAGCTAACTGCCAGTGCGCATGCGTTAGCTCCGCGCAAATGAGCGCAGACCTGCTTTTAAGTGCTTAAAAGTGCTTTTGGCATGTTTGATTGACAGGTCCTCAACTCATTTCTGTCAGGAAAATCAAAAATCAGTTGCCAGATTCGAACCCAGGATACCATGCACTAGAGTCAAGGTACTAAACCACTAAACCATGACAGCAATACCTAGAAATGCAGAAATAGCATATATATGGGATAAAATCCAGAATGGAGCTTGATAAAGCATTTTCAGTGAAGCAGATACAATTCCAAAACGGCCAATCAGAGAAATGTGCGGGAAAAGCGGTATATATAAGCCCCATAGGCGGGAATACACAGCAGAAACGATTGTAGAACAGACCTGCAGTCAGAATGAGTGGAGTAGGTGAGGGACGTTGCTTTCGAGCACAGCGTTGGGGTGTTGAGGAGTCCAGATACATGGTCTGGCTCCTTGTCCATCATCACGAGGCCCAACTCATGCAGGGCCAGGTCTCATGGGGAGCGTATAGGGCAGAGGCATGGGACCAGTTGGCTCGTGATCTGACCAGTGCTACTGGCATTCCACGCACTGGTGAGCAGGTCCTTCACCACCATGTGGACCTGAAGCGACACAAGCAAGACCAGTTGACCGAATGGATCCAGGAGGCCCGGGATATGCCCAACACCCCACTACTGAGTAAGTTACATTTTACTTATGTATGTAAGGATTTCAACTGGCTGATACCATGGAGATGTGTAGTCCAATATTACTTCTTTCGTATTACAGCTGCAGGTGTCCGCTCTGCGAACCGCAAGATGTATGCCCGTAGGCTGGTGCGGCTGCACCACCATGCAGGTTAGTAACCCCACCCATTACTTGTAAATAAATATTATACTGTAGCATGTATCAGAACACTGCAGTGTATTGATTAAAAGTAATATAATGTGCAAGCAAGAATTGAAAGTCTGCAGGTATGGCTGCAACAAGTTCATCAGTATGCAAGTGTAACTGGAAATATAATTGATAGAATTAAACAGTGCTGTAATACAGATGTCCCACCATTAATTAAATTTAGTGTAACCTGCAGTAGTCTCAAGAGTACAGCTTCAGAATCTGAGGTAGTCATATGTGAGATATATCCCCTGTTGAAATGCTGAATCATGACAGAAGTGAGGCTGTTGGAAAGTGTTTGAATCACCACCAGTCTAACATGTGAACAAAGCCTAGAAGTACCAACCTGAACTGTGAAGTTGCAGGATGTGTGAGAGAGACAGAAAGGGTCATGTATGAATAAATAAAGTAGTAATAACCCCTGAATATATTAGCCCCAGTGTTTTTCTACAGAACTAAATGCATGTGGGAAGTACAACTTAATATCCCAAACTGATTTCAGTGTGTCAGAATCTGGAATGTCTAGGCCAAATTCTGTATATGGTGATCACAGTAAACAATTTGCAGATAGAATGAATGATTATCTGACAGGCTAAACAGCCATAGTTGTCCCCTGTCCTGTCATCAAAGTGTAGCAGGATGATGTATCTGATCAGATTCAAAATAAGTAGGATAGTGATGTATTTGTAACAGGTGCAGCATGACAGTCAAATAAAAATTATTTTGAAACATCAGCCTCAACTTAATTGTGTACCTATTACAAATGTAAATCAATGTGTAACATATGAATGTGTCATCACTTTCTATCTCCACCCAACCCTATAATTCCATATAACAACACCCACTAAATAATGGTATGTGAACATTTCATTAATCATGGACATTTGTCCGTTTCAAAAATATATGCATGTCTGTTCGTGCATGTGCCCTGTTCATACCTGCAAATTTGATGGCCTGTTGCCATTAATCAACCCTGCATGTTGTTTGACTGTGTATTTCTGTTCAAATAATGCATGTGATATTGATATGCCCCTTGTTCAGTGGTGTTAATATCTGGGTGTTTGTTTGATGGGAATACCAATGCATGCTGTTACAACTAATCTGAATGGAATAAAATGCCACTAACCCAAACTAACATAACTACTCACAAACCTAGAACGCTTGGGAAGGCAGGTCCCAGCGGACCCACCTCTCCCACCTCAGCTGGCAACTGCACCTGGCACTAGTGCCCAGGCCGGACCCCCCTCCAGTGGCCCTGTGCCACCTTCGGGTGGAAGCGCTGCAGGGGATGGGGCCCGTCCCCCCTCTGCAAGTGTGGTCGGAGGGGTTCGTCCACTCACCCTCCAAGGTGTCCGGTCTGTGGTGCGAAGGGAGATCAAAGACTCCGTTCTTGGGCCCCTACGCCAGCTCGAGACTCGTGTGGCACAGCTAACGGCCCCGGCCATTGCCCCGCCTACACAGCCTCCAGCACAGCCCCGTCCTGGGCTGTGAAGAAACAGTGGCAACTGCCTATGGGTGGGGATATCAGTTCCACTGTTGCCATCTGTGGGCTGAATCATGACAGGAGTGACCCCCCCACGTGTGTCATACACCGCCCCTGTATGCGTCTTGTCTGTCTTGTCTGTTAACCTACCCAACCTACCTCCCCAGCTATACCGACTTCCTTCACCTGACATACCACTCTCACCTGAAAAAAAAAAAAGGGGCACTCTGTACCCACAAAAAAATTACGCCCCATACATAGCTGTCCATGTTGCACACATGTCTGCTTGACATTGAAACAGTTAATTACAATTGGCTCTACAACAAATATTAATGTTGTCATGACACCTCTCTCAGGGGTGAAAGGTTTCCAATGTCTCACCAAAATAGATGGAAATGCACAGCTGTTGCTGTCAAAGACATGGGCATCTATGGGCCTTACCTACATCCCTCCTGCAAATCCCACGCTTGTTTCCCTACTGTCTTACCCTCTTTGTGACCCCTTTTTCACCACTTTCCTGTCACCCCTTTTTCTTTTCTTTCAAAGAAAATAGCTCGGGTGTGCGCGGGTGTTAGCAGAGCTCACCGCCAGTGCGCATGCGTGAGCTCCGCGCAAACAAGCGCAGACCTGGTTTTAAGTGCTTAAGAGTGCCTTTGTGGCACTTTGATTGACAGGTCCCGTACTCAGTTTGAAAGTTTGCAAAGAAAAATAAATTCCCACTGTCAGTCTCGAACCCAGGACCTTGGTAACATTAGTCTGTATGACCTACCACTAAGCCATGCCTGCCTTACAAAAGTACAGTGCTAAAATAAATATAACATGTAATAGTAGGAATCAGTATAAAGGCAATATAGGAGATGTACTATCCAAAGCATGTCAGGTAGAGTTTTAATGGCCAAATTACTGGATTCCCATACTAGTTCAGTGTTAACAGATACAGCCCTGCTACTTGTTAGCTTGTACATAATACTGTAAGGTAATGTACATATATGAAGGTACGTATATCTATACATACATATATATAAATATATATAAATACATATGAAATATAGTTGTAGGTGTCAGTATCCATACACACTCACTACAGGAAACAGTGAACATAAATGCAGCAACCTGAATCTGCAACACAGCCTGACCCCTGTGTGACATACTTACCCTTCTAACTGCTTAAAGGTGGCCTCAGCACTTGATTGACAGGTCCTGTACTCATCTTGAAAGTTTGGAAAGAAAAATAAATTCCCACTGCCAGTCTCTTCATAACATTAGTCTGTATGACCTACCACTAAGCCATGACTACCTTACAAGAACACACTGCTAGAATAAATATAACATGTAATAGTAGGAATCAATATAAAGGCAATATAGGAGGTGTACTATCCAAAGCATGTCAGGTAGAGTTTTAATGGCCAAATAACTGGATTCCCATACTAGTTCAGTGTTAACAGAAACAGCCCTGCTACTTGTTAGCTTGTACATAATAAAGTAAGGTAATGTACATATATGAAGGTATGTATATCTACACATACATATATATAAATATATATGAATACATATGAAATATAGTTGTAGGTGTCAGTATCCATACACACTCACTACAGGAAACAGTGAAGATAAATGCAGCAACCAGAATCTGCAACACAGCCTGGCTCCTGTGAGACCTACTATCCCCTTTAACTCCAGCACTTTGATTGATAGGCCCTATACTCAAGTCAAAAGCAGAATATAAGCATACTAGTAGGCCCTACCACAAGACCATTGTAACACTAGTCTGTATGACCTACCACTAAGCCATGACTCTCATACATGGAATATAGTGCTAAATAAGTGGAACATGTAATAGTAGGAATGAAGATAAAGGCAATATAGTATGTCTACTACCCAAAGCATGTCAGGCAGACTTTTATAGTCCCAATTACTGGATTCCCATACTAGTGTAGTGTTAACAGAAACAGCCCTGCTAATTGTTAGCTTGTACCCAATAATGTCAGCTAATGTACATATATGAAAGTATGTATATGTACACAGATATATATATATTTATATAGCAATACATATGACATATAGTTGTAGGTGTCAGTATGCATACACACTCACTACAGGGAACAGGCAAGAGAAATGCAGCAACCTGAATCTACAACACAGCATGAAGCATGGGAGATGTACTAACCTTCACACTCCCAGAACACTGTCAACAGCATACCAGCATGGTCCACGCCCTACAATCTGAAAGGGCAACGCCTATCTCACATACCATTTTATAGCAGTGTCCTGAAATCACAGTGAGACATGCAATCAGTACACACCTGGCTGCATGCAATTAGCAAATGCTGCCTTACAATTGGTGCAGAGGCCATCACATGGACCTATGCAGATACCTACAAAAGCATCGAGTACCCACACTACACTCATGCAATACATTCATTGCACAAAATCTACAGAGAAAGAGAGAGAGAGAGAGAGAGAAATAAAACAAATATAAGGACAGCCAGCAGCAAAAGCAGCAGCAGCAGCAAACAGCAAGCAGCAAGCAGCAAGGAGCAAGCAGCAAGCAGCACCACTGGCACAGCAACAGCTGCCACAAACACAAGTAATGCAAAGTAGCAGGTTAATCCTGTGTATACTGTGACACCTCCAAATGTATCATAGTTCACTATCTATAGGTATGTCCATGAGATAGGTTGTGTGTACATAGTCCTGAAATATAAACATATGTAATATTGCTGTACATGTTGCCCATACTTAACACTTCCATAGCTTAGAACACAAGGCCAGTTGTGCATATGATGCAGTAGTTCCCAGGGTCAGTAGAGGTTCCTCCTCATTGGTGTGGGACCACTGTGTATGTATGGCACTGTTCAGGTACATATCCTGTAGTATGGCTGGGGATTAATATCAGTCTGTCATGTGGTGCTATGTCCTCCAGGGGTGAATGTAGCACACATCCAGGGATACCATTTCGTAACAGTGATGATATGTGTTCTGCAATGATGAGGGTGGCTCTCACCTGGACATGTGAGAGGATAGGGAGGTTACAGTAATCTGGGATAACTAATACCACATGTGTAGGAGAATGGGGGTACCTGCACCTAAACTGTCTGCAACAATGTTGCCAATATCTGTGCATTTGGTGAATGTGAAGCATCTTAACACTGCTGACCACAGATGCCTTGCCGTCATGTGAATCTGCCCTGTGCTGCAGTAGCCTCCTACTATTGTTATACAATATGCCTGTATCTGTAGTCCACTGGACAGGATTAATAAGTGGTGTGCAGTTGTTCTGGGTTAGATATGTGTGTGCACAGTACATGCAGTATGTGGGATGTCTGTGGTAAGCATATGCAAAGGTGCTGGCGGTGTGTGTTGTGGCTTCCACTGGCCCAATGGGCTGCATGGATAGCATCACTGTCATAACTAGTGAATAGCTGTGTAATTACATGCATACATAGCAAGGTAGTGTACTGTGCTTGTGGTGTTGTTCGGATATATATATCCAGGCTGAGTAATGTGTGTCCACATCACAGGGTTGGATGGCAACACACATCCAGTATGTAGGGATGAACACCCAGAATGTGTCAGACGTGTCACCTGTGCAGAAGTATCCGGCCATTACCTGTGCATCCCCCACAACAAATACACATGCAGCATATGGCAGAAGTACTATAGCAGTACACACATGTTCATAGGTTCATACTAGGCTATTTGCCCTAGGGCATTGGTAAGCCTAGTAGAATGTGTTTGTCTTTCGCCACCCAATTACAAGTTATGCTGCTATGCCCTTGTCCGACGTTAGTATACTGTGCCTCTGTCTAACAGTGACATAGAAGTGATACCTGGGGTACAACTATGATCTCCATCCACTCATCCAGATTCCTATGGAAGAGAGTCAATGAGGGACTCTGCCTAACCTGTAGTGTGAGCTCATTACAGAGTGAAGAGAGCCTCTCGGTTAGGAATATGCCCCTCCAGCATGTCCATGTATGTCAGTGCTGAGGTCCAGCTCTCCTGAGCATGTGGCTGTATGGGACTCTGATTGCCTGAGGTGCAGCATGTTCATTACTGCTGGGTAGGACATGGCTGTATATGGTACGCACAGATTGCCTCTGAACAGGCAGTATGCCACTGAGTCCAGCTGGATTTACTTTACATGGGCAGCATATGACATCTGTGTGAGCCATTGCATCCCCTTGATGAGGTACTGTTGTCCTGTACCAGTTGCTGTAGGTGTCTGGTTAGGTACATCCCAAAAGGTGCATTGTACGCAATTATAGGCCTGATGATGGATGAGTAAAGAGGCACAATGACCTCCCCTGCCATACATGTGAATCCCTCATGATTAGCTGGGCTATATAACATGTCTTTCAATCCACGTTGGCCATGTGGTTGACAAAAGACAGATCGCTACCATGTTTCTTCCCCAGGTCCCCAACTACGTCTTCTGTACTCAATGGCCTAACACCTATGTTGTACTGTGCCACCAATGTGGAGGCGTGGGAATCTGCATTGAATACTGATACTCCCCCTCCCTTGTTCAAGTGTTGGGGCCGACAAGAATGGTAACAGCTATAACTTGGTAGTACTGGTGTGCTCCTGTGAAACCTGAAACAGGTTCATGTTACTGCACAGATATCGATGTCCAGAATGCTAAGTAGGGTTTTGAGTGCGTGCATCCTTAGGTCTAGACTTCGGTGTTGAGTAGCATCACTCTTACTTCCTCATCCTTTGTGATACAAATGGATGTGGGTTTGCCTTATGAGCCTTGCCTAATACAGGCACTACGGGTGTAGCAAGAGGCTCCGCCAAATTCCAATAGGACAGGGGTGACAGGTGCAAGCTGTCCCTAGCAAAGCATACCACCCCAAGATGGCAGGCATTGGCACACCTGTGAATGACACCAGTATGTCAGTCAATTGTTGGAAGGGATCATCGTGCCTTGATATTGTGGCATCGTTCTAGGTGAGGGTAGGATGCTACTCAAGGTCAGGGTCAAACTGTCTTGGGCTACGTGCTCAGAGAGCTCTGTACTGTCTCATGTCATGTAGTCCAGGGAGGAATGTGTCAGGCCATTCACACCAGCATGGACATTGACTGAGTCATACCTGTACTTGCCTTGGGGTTACCTGAGTGTTTTTGTTATGTGGCAGGTCATAGTGCCCGACAGGCTGCACACCGTGACCCTCACCTCTTTAAGCCTGGTGAACGTGATGCTAGTGTGCCTGATGATAGAGGCACCTAGTACAGGTGTATGAGGTGTGTTGTTTACTGTTAATGGCTGTGAGTGTTCAGCACATTGGCTTTGTGTGATATGTGTTGCACATGTTCGTTTCCGTGGTAGTGGTTGCCTGGATGTCTGCTTAGGAGGTCTCTGCTGCATAGGCAGAGCTGTGGTCCAAGCCTACAAGTATGTTCATGTGTGATCATGTGTTAGGTCCGCTGTTGTGGTAGGTCTATGTGAGACTGGAAGTGTAGTGAGTGGTCTCCTTCACCACCTGACTGGTTATGGCGGTATTGAGTAGACAGAGCCTAGCCTCCAGTTTGGTATATGGTTGCATCACTCACATGAGTTTGAATTTGTTGTTAGGAGGAGGGGGTTGTCTGTGTACATGCATCTGTTCTAACATTGTCTCTGGAGTACCACACTCACCAGCTGGACTGGGGAGGGAACTGACAACTGACCTCTGGACATGCTAGAATACTATTGTGAATTCTGTAATAATTAATGATTGAAAACAAGGTCCAGTGGGGAGTGAGGGTGTACTGACATTACCTACAACTGCTGACTGATATAAAAGCGTCAGTGAGCAAGTGCCAGGTAACCTAAGTGCAATGTGTCACAATTAAGTAAATGCAACAATGAGAAGCAGTCACTTGCTGTCATGTGTAACATGGAAATACGTACAGTAAGCAATGCAGATATCAGTAGTGAGTCACAGGCGTGTTGAGAAGCTGTGTACTATGTGGAAGTAGCATACCAGTGAAATAACAAGCTAACAAATAACAAGCATATAAACAAAGGTAGATCCAGGAGGCCTGGATGTAGTGTTTGCTACAGCAAACAAGGTGTAGCAATGTCAGTAAGATACAGCTCAGATATGCAGGCACTATAAACCTGAAACCAGATGTCCCCAGCTATGAATGGCAGAGTACAGCCTATTGTCACACACGAGTGCAGACCACAAACCTTGTTAATGTTAAATAACTGGCCTGAAAGCCAACTGCCCATACCAGAACTAATACACTTGTACACTGGGCCCTCAATCAGCAGTTCCCAACTTCAATGGATGAAAGATATGTGTCCTGCCACCACAGTGCTTGCCACCAACCTCCCTAATGTAAAACAACTGGTCTGAAGGCCAAGTGCTTAGTACAAATGACATAGAATGATAGCTACACTGTAATCAAGTTTTAACCAAGCAGTAATAAGTAGAAGTTAATACTCCCTGTATAGAATGTGTACCATGTATTGTTGAGATACTATGCTGATAACCTGTTTGTGTACCTTTCCAGCTTGACATGGCTCCAAAAAGAAACCCATCATATTCTGCTGCAGAGGATGACGTGATTCACCAGAGCCTGGTGCGTGACTATGCCATCCTGTTCTCACGCACCACCCAGAATCAGCAGGAGAGGTCTGCACTGTGGCAAAACCTCGTTAGCAGGATAAATGATGTTGGCATGCATGATAGGACATATGAGCAGGTGAGACATCACTGCAGTGATTTGATTAGAAATGTCCACCAGCGTGCTGCAGATATCCACAGGCAACAGGTTGCCACAGGTGGGGGGGTGGCCACACATCCCCCCTCACCAGACAGGAGGGGCTACTGCTAAGTGTTGTGGATCCAGCCCCAGAACAACAACAGCAACACTCATGCATCATGATGGAGGTTGGATCCACACAGCAGCAAGACACTGAGCGTGCAGGTAAGATGCCATATTCATTTATTGTTATTACTTTTATATTTGTTGACCCAGATAGTCTAGCTGGATATATGTCCATTTTCAGTAGAGGCCTGTGGAGAAAAGCTCCACACATAACGTAATAAAGGCAGACAGACAAGTTGTTAATACAGACAGCCAACATAATAGAATTGTACACCAGCCTGTTAATTAAATCAACATACATGTAAGGAACTCAAACAGTTTAGAGTCATACACAATGTACCGTTGGTTTCAAAGCAATCCTACCTAAAGCATAACGGTTATGCAATAAGGCAAAAGCCATATACATAATAGTTAGGGCTCAGAAGGGTAGAGAAGTAGAAGGAGTATGAAAGATACAATGATATGGAAGAGGCAGGAGTCAAGAAGGGAAGTGAGGAAAAGAAGGAAGACAGTCAAGAGGAGGTGGGAGGGATGGGAGAAGTAGGTCAAAGCATAGAAGGACATCAAGGTGAAAGAAACAGGGTAGAAGCTAGTTTCTATGCACAATGAGGGGTTAAATGTAAAGAGAGGGTAGGGAGAGGGACGTTAGCCTGGACTCCAAGAAGAACAAAGCCAGTGGTTTTGGAAGTACAGTTTGAGTTGTCGTTTGAAGAGAGGTAAGGGTGAGATTAGAGTTAACTCCTGGTATGTACATATGACTGTTCTGTACACTGTTACTTCATGCACGCATAAGGTGTGCATGTGGTATGTATCTGTCATCATGATATATATACAGACATTATGTGCAGCTGATGTGTATAAGGGAACTAGTGTACTACTGTACTGTATCATGTGCAAAACAAATGGCACACATGTGCCCACTGACATTACTCTCTTCACACTTCCCGGTCCCTCCCATCTAGCAACGAGGCAGGCCATACATGCTGGTGAGTCTTTTTAACATTATCTGTAAAACAATTTATAAAACTAGGAAGAGTAGTGTAACTCTGTAGTAGACATGCTGGTGACTGTGTTCACAATACCTGTAATACACAGTTGTAGTAAATTGAGTACTGTAACACGGTACTGATGTGTGTGTTTACTGTGGGGTGTGCATGTGTGCAAGTGTGCCTGTGCCCAAGTGTGCATGTGTGTTCATGTCCATGAGTGCATGTGTCCATTTCTGAATGTGTGCATTAGTATTGAAGTGCATCTCTGTCAAATATGTATTGAGACTGTAATCTGTGTTCCATGTTTTCCTCCCGTAGGTTCTGGTGCTGCTCTGGTGACCTGCAGCAGGGAACCTGAATCTTGTGCCCCAGGTACTGATGATGATGAAATGTCTGTAATGGTGCAGGAAGGTGTGTCTGGGTCCACCATTGGTCAGCCAATTGACAGTACACAGCTTTCAACCCTGTCAATGCGCACAGTCATCCTGCCGTTACATCCTTTGTCACCATTGTCCCGGTACCTGTGGTACATGCATCCCCACAAGGCAGCCATGAGCAGGGGCCTCCAATGGTACCACGCAGACAGTCGCCCATGGGTTCTCGTGGGGGCATCCGTGGCCGTACTGCCTCTGGCCGACATGCCCAAGTAGGTATGTCAACCTCCACTATGTTTTGAACTGTCATGCAGGCACAGGCACATATGGAAAGGTACACCAGACAGTGTCTGAGGGAGCTGAGAGCATGTCGCACAGCCATGACAGACGGCATGCGTGACATTGCGAATGCTATCCGTAACTTCACAGATATCATTGACAGACGTTGTGGGGGCATAGAACAGCTGCTCCACAACCAGATGTCCATGGGCCAGGGCGATGGTGTGCATTTGCGACGTCGATGTGGCCGTATGCCAGCAACAGCACCAGCTGGCAGTGGCCGCAGACGACAACAGGCCCACTCGCGCACCTCAAGTGCCAGCACCAGCCCCAGCAATGCTGGGTCTGTGCTGTCATCAAGACGCCCCAGGAGACCACGTGCACGTGGCTCTGGACAGTCCCAACAGGGAACTATGTCCAGTCAACACACCCCTGCTTCCGATGACAGTACCCAGTCTAGGTTAGTACCGGATACGGCCCATAGCACCCCTGCCAGGCACAGGTACCGTGTCCGTGCCCACAGACACTGATCTGGATGACCTGACAGGTGCAGTCTGTGGCTGTCCACAAAATCCTGTACATGGCAGCCATTATGTGGGACTGTGTGCGTGCTTACACACATGCAGAATCCTAACACCTAGGGCAAACACATACACACACACACTGCACCAACACCGGTCCACCCTGTACTGCTGCCCCTCACAAACACACATACACACACATGTCAATTGGTGTTACCAGTGGCTGGCTTGGGCATACCTAACCCACACCCTGTGCATATGATGACACTGTGCCACCTCCTGCATACTACAACATCGGTGCAGGTAAAGGTAAACACGTTGCTGATGCACAGGGTGACTACATAGATGTGTATAAGTAGTAACATGTTGGTAACTGTTCACTGTTCCAGTATAATTGTGTGTATATCCCAGCAGTCCTGCTGCAGTAACTGTATGAATGTCCTCAATTGTTATCTGCACCCATACTACTTACCAAAGTGTACCAGCTGCACACCATCACATGCTAACATTGACTATGGCAATGCGCATCTTGTGCTGTTATGTAGATTCAGCTATATGTATCTGTTCTGTCACACATGCATTTATACACACCCTGCTACCCACACACATGCACACGCTCACCTGCCATTCCCATTATTTATCACCCTACATAAGTAGCTGTTGATACATGACAGGTACACATTTGAGAAGTGTACTATGTTGTTTACTACTGGCGTCCCCTTCTCTACCTGTACTCACAGGGTGCAGGCAACCTCATCAGTTGAAAGATGTAATGTGCATCAGGTACTGTAGTACCCTGATTGCCACATCAAACATGTTTCCCATACGGAAATGCACACACAGACACATCCCACATCCACACACTTGCCACATTCAGGCTTCAGAACACTATCTAGGTATATTCGGGTACATGTGTGTGTTACAGTAGCATGTAACACTATACTGAGTACTGGCAGTTGTCTGTTGTCATGTTGTCTGTATAGAATAAAAGAATTGTTTGATTATCCTACTCCGTTTTGTGGACATTACTTGAAGAAGTGTTACCTTACATGTGTTATTGGTACCACCACCTTCTCTTTTGTAGTTTTGTTTGTATAGGGTGCTATCAACACCACTGCTTGTTAAGGGTAATGACCACCCTGCAGTGCATAGCCCCATGTGGCAAAAGCCACATCCCACCCCATCATTGTGCACACACACTAACCCCACCAACAGTAAAACACATACTTTCCATTTGCATGATTCAAATCCATACCTAACTGTGTTATGACAGTAGAAACAGACACATTAGCAGAGTGTGCTATTTGCAGTAATTGGAGAAATCCTTACTAATGCTGTACTTAGAGGGTGCTGACATCATCTGTGTGTAGTAGGAGAGATGTGCACCCTGTAGTGTGTTCTCCCTGTTGGCAAAAGGCAGTTAACACTCCCAGCATTGTGCACACACATAAACCCCACTCATACTAACACACATACATTCCCTTTGCAGGATTCAAACCCCTACCTAACTACGTTATGACACTGGAGAAAGACGCATTAGCAGAGCGCGCTATGCAAATTACTGGATGACTTTACTACAGGTAATATAGTTATACAGTCCTGACATCATCAGTGTTTCAAAAGGGGGATCTGCATCCTGTACTGTACTGTCACAGTTGCTAATAGGGACATTTCCCACACACACATCGATGTGTTTGAGGTTTGCATATGTGGGGGATTCAGTACTCCAGTGTGATTAGTATATGGTTTGATTGCAACAATGAGGGATATACTCCCAGTGGTGAGCAGTTTGTACATATGTTTGTGATGATCAGGTCTAGTATATCTGCCCCTCTTGTGGGAAGGTTGGTTACCTGTTCCATAGCCAAAGAATGTCTGATCTATGGGAACCCTAGAGCTTGGGTATTGTGGCTTGTGTAATGTTCACAGTCTATGTTTGGGTAGCTGACGTCACCCAGTATGATGGTGTTTGCAGAGTAATCTAAACTCTCCTCTGTCAGCATGAAGGCTGTGTGGGAGTCCTGAGTTTGAGAGGGTGCTGTAAGAGCTCCTCTGTGTCTCTTTCCATGTGGTCCAGTGAGGTACATCTCAGGTTGTTTGCACCAGCATGGACAATGTCTGCCTCATAGCTGTACTTGCTGTGGAGTCACCTGTGTGCCTGTGTTATGTGGCACATTCTATCACCCGACAGGTAGCTAACTGTGACCCTCACCTTGCTCTGTCTGGAGGGCGGCACGTCTGTCAACAGCTCATGTCAAGCAAGTTCACACCCCTCATAAATGATGTGGAAACCTTCAAAGGCCCAAGGCCTGTTGAAAATATGGACCAGACTGCAGATACCTGTATAAAGGCATTCTATGGACACATTCAGGAATGCATGGATCATGAAGCCACATATGAAAGCATGACCCAATTCTCCAAAGGCAGATGTCCTGGGTGCGGACACCAGCCATAAACACACTATACAATAGAAGGATGACGCCACTACATGATACAACAACCTCCCAAAATGTGAAGGCACCACTGATGAATATTGGAAGACAACTACAGGCACCCATATGATTGTCTAAGGCCATCTTTGAGAGAGGATTCCACAAGCCACTGAGGATAATCACAAGGCTGCCTGTAGTTATGTTAGTAACCTGGGTGGTACTACCCAGATATGCTCAGAGGTAATCCAAGATGTCACACAAAATACAAAACACACAGACATTGCCATCATCCTAGTGGACAGGTTCAATGCTGCCTTCTCCCCACCACACCAAAGGGCAAATATGTCTCGCGGCACAGTGCTGCCCCCCCTGACATCACAGATGCTCAGGTAAGAGATGCCCTTCCCAAAGCAATAAACACTGCATCAATGGGACCAGACAGTGTCCCAGGCTGTGTCCTACATGAACCACAAGAAGAGCTACACCCAGACATAACACCACTGTTCAATCCCAGCCTTAATACACGATATGTGGCCAGAGAGTGGCATACAGCAACAGTGGTCCCTCAACATTCAGGTGGTGCCTTCACGGATCCTGGACACTACTCGCACCATATGTCTGACTAGCTTTGTCTGCAAAGCTATGGCAAGGATCATCATGAACCTCACATATCTAGATATTGTGGACCTACAGACATGTCACCATACACAGTTTGGCTTTGTCAATGGCAAATCCTGCCTCTCAAACCTGTTTGATTTCTTTGAAACAGTCACCAAGGCCACTGTCAAGCGGAACAAGGTCTACACAGCCTACCTGGACCTTGCATAAGCCTTGGATACAATACCCCACTTGTGCATTCTAGGGAAGCTCACCAGTGTACATATTAAACCCTATGTCACTATGGGTATTGCACAGTGGCTCAAGGGCAGAACACACATGGTAGAATTGCTGGAGCCATGTCAGCCTCCAACCTGGTACAAGTGGTGTCCCACAAGGCACAGCCCTGGGAGCTGTCATGTTCATTATATATTTATCATAGGTACAGGCCAACATGGAAGTACTGTGGCTCAGCAAGTCGCAGGTGACTGCAGACCGGACACCATAATCAACTCACCAGCTAACACACGCATCCTCCAAAAGGGACTCTTGCAAACACACGACTTGTGCCACAGCCATGGCCTCAACGTGAATGACAGAAAGCGTATAGTCATCCCCTTTGTCAAACACAAAGTGACCACAACGTACCACATATGTGTTAATCCATTAAGTGCAGACGAAGGAATTATGGACCTTGGGGTACACAGGTTGATAGCATTCTACCATTTGACAACAGCATGGACAAAGTGGTTAGGTAAGCATGTTATATGGGCCACATCATCATGGGATCCACATGTAGATCAGGGGAGGACATTGTGCCCCTTTACTCATCCCTCATCATGCCCATAATTGACTATGATGAACCTGTCGGCATGCACCTTACCAGACATCTGCAGCAACTGGAGATACCACATATGTACCTCAACAAGGGGATCAAAGGGCTCAAACAGATGCCACATACTGACTGGTTAAAGTAACAGCAGCTCTACTCAGTGACATACTGCCTCTTCATAGGCAATCTGTGCTGACATAGAAGGCCAGGTCATACCCTCACTTAATGGCCATGCTGCATCTCAGAATATCCAGATCCCACCAGGATATACGCTGGAAATACTTGAACCTCAGGAGTGATATACATAGGACATGCTGGAGGGGCACATTCACAACTCAGAGGCTCCCTTCATTCCTAAATATTATCCCAATAGAGGTTAGGCAGACTGACTCAGTGACTATCTTCAAGAGTGATATTAATGACTGGATGTGACATTGTAGGGTTACCCTGGGTATCACTTATGTGTCACTGTGAGACAGAAGCACAGTATACTAACCTTGGAAAAGGGCATAGCAAGACAGATTCACAATGCATGTTGAAAGGCACACACATTCTGGCTAGGTGGATACATGCCCTGGGCAGACATCCCTGTACGAACCTATGGACCTATGTATCTTTTCACCATTGGCCCTATGTGCTGTTAATCACCAATGTAATCTCAATACTATGGTAGCATGTGCAAAGGTCAGTTGTCAGTCACCTCTATGGTACAGTTGTGGAATATGTGTGTCATGTAGTAATGTCACAGCTGCCACATGTATACAGTCAACCCTATCCCCTACCCATGGATGTACATCACATGTATGAGATGGAAACACATGGCCAAACTGTGGACTAAGCACTCTGAACCCAGTACTGGCATAACCTGTCTGGTGGCATGAAATACTACAGTGACAGCAATACCAATCTGATGTGGACCTACACGGACAGCAATACAAGCATGGAAACACAACAGGTCAGTTGTGAAGCCTAAGGATAGCATCCTGCATGACTGGCAGACATCTCTGCAGCTGGCACACAGGCATACATTAGGCCTGCACACAGCACGCATAACACATAGCACACAAATCCTGTGTGTCAAACAAGCACAGTCTGTACAGCTATACAATACTACTGCCACAGTTGTGTTAGGTACTTTTATTGTCCAGTACAGTGAGACAATGCTCACCAGGCTGGAAAAGGTGTAGGTCACAGTGATATGCTCATGGGGCACTATGGTTCACCACATAACATAAGACATACAAGCCAGTCAGATGCATGGACACATATGCCTCAGTCATTGTCCATGCCACCACAGCTGATGTGGGATGTCCCTCACTGGGATACATGATAGGGAACATGGAAGGGATCACTGAGCAAGTGACACAGGCTGGTAGACCTCTGACCTTGGTTGGCATCAGACCCTCACCAGGGATTTTGACAAATTACTGAATGCTAATGAATTAGTGTAGCTACAACACCCTAGCTGAATGGTTCTTAGCATGCAGTCACTGCATTGCTATGGAATACTGTCTTACCACTCCCACAACAGGTGAAAACATGCAGCTCCTGTACATCAACAACATGTAGACTATATGCCCCAGACCAGGTGTGCATCCCTCACTACTAGGCTGATAGCATCTACATCTCACACTGTATATACACATCCCACATGCAGCACCTGCACAGAAGACCACGGTCATAATGTTACCCTGTGCAAATACCATGTATTCACATGTAGCAGGTATCACACATGGTAACTATTGAAGGTCACAGGTACATATGTGTATTTGGCACACACATACATCATGTGTGCATTGTCATAACTGGTTTAATCAATGTCATGCATTATTGTGAGTGACAACCCACACACATGGGCATTCTGTGTGTGCAAAACACGCGTGGCATGTCTGTAATCAAAAGCCATACATAATTGTGATATTGTTTAGAAAGGGGTATGTGCATCCTGTATTGTGTTTTCCCAGTTGCCAAAAGGGGGATATCAATCATGCACACTTACCTCCCCCCTTTGCACACACTTGCCATTTGCTGGATTCAAACCCCTACCTAACTATGTTATGACACTAGAGACGGATGCATTAGCACAGCGTGCTTTTCGCATTACTGGGAGATTTCCTTTCCCCTGATATACTTATAGGGTGCTGACATCATCAGAGTTTAGAAAGTGGAATGATCATCCTGTGGTGTGTTTTTCCAGTTGCCAAATGGGATGTTTCTTTCATACACACTTACCCCCCTTCACACATACATACTACCTGCTGGATTCACACCCCTACCTAACTATGTTATGACACTAGAGATGGACGCATTAGCATAGCACGCTATTCGCATTACTGGGAGATTTCCTTTCCCCTGATATACTTATAGGGTGCTGACACCATCAGAGTTTAGAAAGTGGAATGATCATCCTGTGGTGTGTTTTCCCAGTTGCCAAAAGGGATGTTTTTTTCGTACAACTTACACACACACTTGCCACCTGCTGGATTCAAACCCCTATTTAACTATGTTATGACACCAGAGACGGACGCATTAGCGCAGCATGCTATTTGCATTCCTGGGAGATTTCCTTTCCCCTGATATACTTATAGGGTGCTGACATCATCAGAGTTTAGAAAGTGGAATGATCATCCTGTGGTGTGTTTTCCCAGTTGCCAAAAGGGATGTTTCTTTCATACACACTTGCCACCTGCTGGATTGAAACCCCTACCTAACTATGTTATGACACTAGAGACGGACGCATTAGCACAGCGCGGTATTCACATTACTGGGAGATTTCCTTTCCCCTGATATACTTATAGGGTGCTGACATCATCCGAGTTTAGAAAGTGGAATGATCATCCTGTGGTGTGTTTTCCCAGTTGCCAAAAGGGATGCTTCTTTCATACACATTTATACCCCTTCACACAGACTTGCCACCTGCTGGATTCAAACCCCTACCTAACTATGTTATGACACTAGAGACGGACGCATTAGCACAGCGTGCTTTTCGCATTACTGGGAGATTTCCTTTCCCCTGATATACTTATAGGGTGCTGACATCATCAGAGTTTAGAAAGTGGAATGATCATCCTGTGGTGTGTTTTCCCAGTTGCCAAAAGGGATGTTTTTTTCATACACACTTACACACGCACTTACCCCCCTTCACACACACTTGCCACCTGCTGGATTCAAACCCCTACCTAACTATGTTATGACAATAGAGACAGACGCATTAGCGGAGCACGCTATTCAGATTACTGAAAGATTCCTTGTCTCCGATATACTTATAGGGTGCTTACATGATCAGTGTCTAGAAAGGGGAATGAGCATCCTCTGGTGTGTTTTCACAGTTGCTAGGAGTAACATTTGGACCAAGTGTGTGAGCATGCCCAGTTCAGCCTTCCCATGGCATGTTGTGTGAAATATGTCTCATTTATCTAAGTGTGTGAGCATGCCCAGTGTGGGCTTTACATATGTTGAACTCTGCAGCCCATCACATTTGTGCATGAGTGTGACCTTCAACAAATACCTCCAGTTTATGGTTGTGTGTTCTGTGCCATGTTGTGTAGTTACTGTCCAAATGCTTTTTGTGTGAACAAAACAGGGAGTATACTGTGCCTGCAGGTTTTGTATGGGATACTTTGCACACAATTGTCAGCATCCGTTCATACTGACCTAACACTATAGCACTGTATAGTGTAGTGTTTCAGTACTTTCACTGTGGTGGTCAGTATCCTGGGCTTTAGTCCTATCACCGCTTTACATTTCCATAGTGTGCACAACAGCCTGGTTAGGGTCCAGTTGTGCACATCTGCACAAAGGCGGTGCCTCTACAGACCCTGGTAATTACTGCCCCATAAGCTTAACAAGTGTAGTCTGCAAATCTATGGAGAGGATCATAATTGAGCTCATAAACAAAAATATAGGGGACATGCAGACATTGTACCCATCCCATTTTGGCTTGGTCAAGGGCAGATCATGCCTTTTGTACTGGGTTGACATCTTCAAAACGGTCACTTAGGCCATTGTTGGGGAAAGGCAGTCCATACAGCCTACCTTGGCCTTGCAAACACTTTCAACACAATACCCCACTCAGGTATTGTGGAAAACCCTAACAACTAAAATGTAAACCCATATGTCACAAGATGGGTTGCAAACTGGCTTAAGGACGGGACCCACAGGGTTAGAGTTGCTGGCACTATGTTAGACTCCAGGCTGGTCACAGGTGGTGTCACACAGGGCTCAGTCCTTGGCCGCCATTGTTTGTCATGTACTTCCCAGAAGTACAGGCCAACATGGGAGGACTTTGGATGACAATGTTTGCAGATGACTGCACACTGGGCGCCATAGTGGACAGTGCATCAGACATGGATATCCTTCAGAAGGGACTCACGGTAACTGATAGCTGGTGCCAGGGCCATGGCCTGAAGTCAAAGTGCACAACATGTGTAGACATACCCTTCAGGAAAAGCAAGGTAACCCCAAGCTACCATATAGGTGGCAATCCTCTAAGCACAGAGGAGGTTATCATGGACCTGGGGACCCAGGTTGACAGTCGCCGTTCTTCTGAGACTCACGTTGCTAAAGTGGCTAGAAAGACCTTCTACATTGCCCACCTGATCAGGATGGGATTCACATCCAGATCTAGTGGGTCATTGTTCCCCTGTACTCTTCACTTATCAGACCAGTGATCGAGGAGAATGCCCTATTCTGGCTGTATCTCACCCAACATCTGCAGCAGTTGGAGACACCCTGAATGTCCCCCACCTAAAGGATCAGGGAACCCCAACAGCTGTCATATGCTGCCAGATTGAAGACACTCCCACTCTATTCACTCACATACCGTCTGCTTAGAGGTGACATGTGCCTGACATGCGAGGCCATGTCCAAACAGGGATTAATGGACATGCTCCACCTCAGAATCAGCAGATCCACCTGAACCACTAGTGCAGGTGACTTACACCTTAGCAGGGATGTACGTTGGACATGTTGGAGGGATGGAGTTATCACCCAGAGACTCCCTATGCTGTGGAATACAATCCCGGTCCATGTGAGGCAGAGCATCTTGCTGGCTGTGTTCAAGAGGTATCTTGACCTGTGGATGGAAGGTCATACGTTTAACCTGGGGATCGTCACTGTGTCACTGCTGGAGAGAGGTATGACAAAATAATGGGCACAGTACTGTTTCCATATAAGGGGTGGTGTATGCCAATGAACTCTGTGCTAGGCTTATACCTGCCTTAGGGAAGATAGCCTAGTATAAACCTATGTACTTATGAACCTATCTGACCATGTTGCATTATGTTCAGATGTGAACTACATACAACAGCCTCATCCAACATCAGTAGTGTATTCCACAACATGGGTGTACATTGGCAAACACTACCGATGTGCCCTAGGCCATTTCTAATGCTAGTCGGAGAGTGTGTTTGTCCATCAACACATTGTAAGTGTAGTTTGCCATGACATATGTCTTGTTTAGTATACTGTGCCTCTGTCTACCTGTGACATAACATTGATACCCAGGGTAAACCTCACATCTCCCATCCACTCATTAGGATTCCTGTTGAGGGGACTCTACGGACAACCTGTACTGGTAGTTTACTCATGCGTGGGGGTGGCTTCTGTGTTTTGGATAATGCAGTACAGCCTGTCCTAAATATGTCAGTGCTGGGGTTCAGGTCCCTCATGTGCATAGCTCCCTGCCATTCAGATTGTACAAGGTGCAGCATGTGCATTGATTCCAGCTTGGACATGGCTTTCTACATCAGGCACAGCTTGCATCTGGGTAGACAGCATGACAGTGTGTGGAGCTGCACTCTGTTTAATCAGGCTACACATTACATGTGTTCCAGCTCTGTCATACTCCTGGTGAGGTACTGTTGTGGACTTTACAGGTGCTGGATGTGTCTGCATGAGGTACACCCCACAGGGGCTGTTGTGGTCATTTCTAATGCTGATGAAAGATAACTGCAGAACCACAATGACCTCCCCTTAGCTAGATGTCAGACAGCATGGACCATGCAATCACAAATAAAAACAGGACCCTCTCCACAAAGGGAAAGTGTCCTGTCTGGTGGACCCCAGCCATAAACAAACTGTATGACAGATGAGGGTTACTAATGCAAGACAGAGCTACATCTCCAAAAGGGAAGACATCTGTGATCAGCACTAGTAGAAAGCTACATTATCTCATAAAGACATGCAAGGTCAACTTGGGGACATAAATCACCAAAAACAATGAAGGTAACCACACTGCTTTCTTCAGTTATGTCAGACACCCGGTTGTGAACCCTCAGATATGCTCAGAGTTGGTACACAACATATATTCCAGTGACCTGACAGATATTGGCAACATTCCGGCGGACAGCTTCAGTGCGATTTACCCCCTCCCTCACCCCCAAAAGAAGATAGTTATCACTGCTGTATGTAACCTCACTGTCATCTTGGATGTCCATGTGAGAGCCGCACTCAGCAAAGATTAGTACACAGCATCCATGGGACCTGCTGGTATCTCCGGTTGCATGCTATGTGAACTCCGGAAGGGGCTGGACCCGTACATACAACTGCTATTTAACCTTAGTCTTGCTACAGGATATGTACCTGAACACTGGCATACGGCAACAGTGGTCCCACTCCACAAAGGAGATGCCTCCACAGACCATGGCAACTACCACCACACAAGCCTAACCAGCCTTGTCTGCAAAGATATGGGAAGAGTCATTATGGAGCTCTTACACAGACACATTACTGACCTATGGACCCTTGTTCCCACCTAGTTCAGCTTTGTACAGGGCAGATCCTGCCTTTTGCACCTAGTTGACTACTATGAAACTGTCTGTAGGGCCATCGATGAGGGCTACGCAGTCCACACAGCCTACCTGCACTTGGCTAAGGCCTGTGACGCAATACCACACTCAGGCATCATAGCCAAGCTCAACAGCTGACATATAACAGCATATGTCGCAGGATAGGTTGCAAAATGGCTAAGAAACAGAACCCATAAAGTCAACATTGCAGGTGCCTTGTCAGATTCAAAGCCAGTCACAGGTGGTGTCCCACAAGGATGTGTCCTGGGACCCCTCTTAATTGGTATTTACTTTTCAGATGTGAAAGCAAACATAGGGGGGTTGTGGCTGACAAAGTTTGCAGATGACTGCAACCTAGGCACCATAGTGAATACATCAGCCGGCACACACATACTACAGAATGCCGTCACAAAGGCGGATAGCTGGTGCCAGACACATGGCCTGAAACTGAATGCAACTGATGTGTATTCATCCCCTTTGGGAGGAACAAAGTACCCACAGATCAATACATAGACAGCAACCCATTGAGCACAGACAACAAATCAGACACCTGGGGACACATGTAGATAGTGACATCTCTTTTGACACCCCTGTTGCCAAAGTGGTTAGGAAGACTTTCTATCTTGCCCACCTTATCATGGAGGGTTTTCCATCAAGATCATAGGAGGTCATTGTTCCACTATCCTTCTCCCTTATCAGGTCCATGATTGAATACAAAGCCCCATATGGTATGTACCTCGCCCAACAATTGCAACAGCTGGAGACACCCCAAAAGTACCTACCATGAAGATCAGGGTTCTTCAACACATGTCATATGCTTCCAGAATAGAGGAAATCCAGCTTTGTTCAGTGTCATACCGCATACTTACAGGTGACCTATGCCTGACATACAAGACCATGTCCAATCAGGATTTGGTGGACATGCTCCACTGCAAGCAATCCAAATCCACCAGAGCCATGAGAGCTGAGGATTTGAACCTCAGCACATACATGTATAGGACATGCTGGAGGGACAGAGTCATAACTCAGAGGCATCTCACACTCTAGCAGAGTACCCCAGTTCATGTTTGACAGAGTCCCTCACTGACTCTCTTCAGGAGACATCTGGACAACTGCATATGAGATGGAGGCACAGACTAGACAGAGGCACAGTCATGTTATTCAATTACGTAAGGGGTCATAATGTGTCACTACTAAGTCAGAGGCACAATATTCAGAATCTATTCTGTACACTTATTACCACTATAAGGGGTGGCAATAGCCACATCACTATGGCTAGGCTTATACATGCACTAGGGCAGATAGCCTAGTAGTAGACTATGACACTATGAAACACCGGTGTATGTGTAGGTATTGTCAATCAAACACTATGATGTGGTTTGGGGGGCTTGATATCTCCCTGTATTCCAACATTGTTTTGTCTATTCCTTCTAGCATGTCTAGGGATCAGTTGCTAGTGTCCTTTCCTGCTCAGCTGGTGAACCTGGGAATATTGAGGCAATGTTACACTTGCCTCATGACAACTGACAACCCTCTCCTTCTCCCATAAAACACACATACATGTGAGAGATACAACTATATAGCCAAAGTGGAGGCTGAGCTCTCTCAACATAGGACTAGCAAGACCAGAGAGAAGGTGAAGGTAATCACACACATCACAAATCCAGTCTCACATGGCACTATCACAACTTAAGATCATACACATAGACACACAGAGACATACTTGGAGGCTCTGATCAGAATTCTACCAAAACGGCAGTGGCCACCACAGCAGACACTCACACAACTGCCTCCACAGGGCACAGCACATGCAACACATTGACCACAGAGTCGGTGTGCCAAACAGTCACAGCCCTTAAGGCCAAACACAATGCCAGACACACTTGTCATAGGTGACTCCATAGTCAGACACACTGACATCCCGCTCACCAGATCGGGTACGGAGGAGGTCACAGTACGCTGCCTATCGGGCACTGGAATCCACCACATAATGCAAGCACTCAGGTCACTCAACTGCAAGTACAAGTCTGACCCAGTCATTATCCATGCTGGTGTGAACGACCTGAGATGTACCTCCCTGGACTACATGGAAAGAGACATAGAGGATCCCTCTGATTATGCAGGCCAGGCAGGTGTGACCCTGACCTTCAGCAGTATCCTACCTTCACCAAGTATGATGCCACATAAACAGAGACAAGATGATCAGCTGTAATATTTTGCTTAAACTATGGTGTCATTCAAAGGGGGTCCAATGTCTGTCTGCCTGGGATGGCATGCTGGACAGGCCATGGTGATTTGCAAGGGACGGCTTGCACCTGTCACCCCTGGGCTTCCGGATTTCAGATGATGCTCTTGCCACCCCCATTGTGCCTTTTTATGCAAGATTCAGATTCTACACCTACCACCCTAGAACACAGTAAAGGAAAGACACTAAGGGTAATGCTGCTCAATGCCAGAGGTCTCAACCTCAAGCTGCACACACTCTATGCCCTTCTCAGTATGTAGCACATTGATGTCTGTGCTGTGCCTGAAACCTGGTTCACAGCTTCTGACAGCACCCCGGCACTATCGGGTGTTACCTCATATCATGCATTCCGGCACCAGAATCCGGACAACACCAAGAAGGATGGTGGGTGTCCATATTCATCAAGGACACCCTCACCTCATGGTTGGTGGCAACACACGATGCATCGGAGACCATCCAGGTGCCAGTGACCATAGGCAAGACTGCTCTGCAGTTTGTAGCATGTTACATGCCACCCTCTCAAACTCAGGTACCTCACACAGCTATCCTGCAAACACTGAAGGGGATAAATGTATCTCCAAACACCATCCTACTGGGTGATTCCAACTATCCACATATAGACTGGGATCACTAATAAAGCCACAACACTCTAACACAAAGGTTCCAAGAGTTCATACACTCAAATGCCATGGAACAACTGGTCCCAATCCCCACAAGTGGAGGCAACATACTAGAACTCATCATCACGAACATGGGGTCACACTGTTCAACACCAGAAGTATACCCATCATTGGTGAGATCAGATCATGGACTACTCTCAGTGGGAGTCCACATCCCACCCACACCCTAGATAGAAAAACAAACAGTGAAGACCTTCTCAAATGCCGACTTCACATTTCTAAGGACTGGTGTGGTCTCTTTCAAGGCCCCAAGCCAGCGGACACCATTACCCAAGCCACTGTATCACTTAGAAATGCCTTCTACCAGCACCTCCAGGACTGCATGGATCAGGCAATCCCAAACAAAACAAAGACTCTTTGTACCACAGGCAAGCATCCAGTCTGGTGGACCCTAGCCATAAACAAGCTCTACAACACAATGAAGGAGCTACTACGAGATAGAGCGTAATCCGTGGAGGGAAGACACCCCTGCTCATTGTGAGTAAAACACTGGGTTCCCCCATACAATCATCCGAGGCAAGTTTTGAGAGTAAACCCACTCAGGACTCAAGGGACAATCATGAGGCCTTTTTTACCTATGTTTGAAACCTGGGAGGGAACTCCCAGATATGCTCAGAATTAGTTCGGAATGATGTAGATATCACTGCACCTACAGACATTGCCAACATACTGGCTGACAGGTTCAGTGCAGATTCCCCCCCCTCCCCCCAACTGGAGGGGTATCTACACCAGAGGATTGTAGCCCCCCCAAACATCTCCAATGCTGGGGTGGGAACTGCTCTATCCAAGGCGGAAAACACTTTATCCATGGGACCAGATTGTGTCCCCAGTTGTGTGCTCCATGAACTCAATGAGTAATTACACCCGCAGTTAGGGCAGCTGTTTAATCTTAGCCTCACCTCAGGATATGTGCCCAAGGAGTGGCATACGGCAATGGTGGACCCACTTCACAAAGGAGGTGCCTCCACCAACCCCCGAAACTACCATCCCATCAGCTTGACAAGCCTGTTCTGCTAAGCTATGGAGAGGATCATAATGGGAATTATAAATGAAGACATAGGGGACTTGCAGACATTGGATCCAATCCAGTTTGGCTTTGTCAAGGGCAGATCATGCCTTTTAAACTTGGTTGACTTTTTCAAGACAGTCACCCAGGCCATTGACATGGGCAAGGCAGTCCACACAGCCTACCTTGACCTGGCAAAGGCTTTCGACACAATACCCCACTCAGGTATCATTGAAAACATCACCAGCTTAATTGTGAACCCATACATCACAGCATGGGTTGCAAACTGGCTAAGTGATGGAACACACAGGGTCAAGGTTGCTGGTGCCATGTCACACTCCAGAGCTGTCACAAGTGGTGTCCCACAGGGCTCAGTCCTGGGCCAACATTTGTTCAGCATCTACTTTTCAGAAGTACGAGCAAACACAGGAGGATTATGGCTGACAAAGTTTGAAGATGACTGCAAACTGGGAAGCATAGTTGGAAACTGATCTGACACAGACATCCTTCAGAAGGGTCTCATAGACACAGATAACTGGTGCCAGAGCCATGGCCTTACATTAAACACTAAACAATGCATAGCCATACCCTTCAGGAAGAACAAGGTTACCACTAGTTCCCATCTAGGTGGCAATCCTCTAAGCACAGAGGAGGTTATCAGGGACCTGGGCACCCAGGTTGACAGTAACCTTTTGTTTGACACTCACATTGCCAGGGTAGTTTGGAAGACCTTCTACATTGGCCACCTCATCATGCAGGGATTCACATCTAGATCAAGGGAGGTCATTGTTCCCCTGTACTCATCACTCATCAGACCAATGATTGCATACAATGCCCCATTCAGAATGTATCTGACCCAACACCTGCGGCAATTGGATGGGCCCACAAATTCCTCAACAGGAGGTGAAAGGGTCTCAAACATATTTCTTATGCTGCCCGACTGAAGGAATTCCAGCTGTATTCAGTCGCCTACCGTCTGCTCAGAGGTGACCTGTGCCTGACATACAAGGCTATGTCCAACCCAGAATTAATGAACATGCTTCACCTCAAGACCTCTACATCCATCAGAACTACAAGGGCAGGAGACTTAAACCTCAACACAGATATCAATAGGATGTGCTGGAGGGACAGATTCATCACCCAGAGAGTCCCTATGCTGTGGAACAACATCCTGGTACATGTGAGGCTGAGCACCTCACTGTCTTTGTTCAAGTGAGATCTTGACCAATGGATGGGAGATTGCAGGTATACCCCAGGAATAACCTCAGTATCACTGCTTGACAGAGGCACAGCAAAATAATGGGCATATTATCCATCAAATTGAAGGGGTGGCAGAAGCCACAAAACTCTGGGCTAGGCTTATAAATGCCCTAGGGCAGATAGCCTAGTATGAACCTATGAACCTATGAACATAGGCCTGGGGCAGTTCCTGCTATTAGGACAGTGGTCTGCAGCAAGCTATATAGTAGTAGTTGGTTTTTGACCATGGCTATTCCATGTTGCTTCTTGTTGTGGTACAAACATGGGTGTGTGGTTATCCATGCCATTTATTGCTAGTCACCCTCATTTTGTATCTTGTTCCATGTTTTTGCACATGTACATCACTGTATGAGGTGTGACCTGGTAGTGTCAGGGTGCTGATGTGGGCTTTGACCCTGTTTTCTATTACAGCACTGATATCTACATTCTCTATACTGTGTGTGTTTACACTGCACACATCTTGATGTTTATACTTCTGGCATTGGGTAGCATTACATCTGGGTTCCTATCCCTTGTGGTACCCATGAGGTGGGTTTGTGTTTTTGTGGTTTATGATTGTTGAGGGTGGATGTTAGTTGGGGTCCTCAGGTGTGCATATGGTACATGATATTACATTACTTAACACATGGCATTCATGCCTCAGGTGGTGCTGCAGGGCCGCCTCTGTCGGATGTACATACTACACTCCCTGTACATGTTTGGAAGCAGGTTGTGTCATGTTAGGCATCCCTGTTACTGTATGAGTAAGTCAGAGCGGGTATCAGTCCCAGTGTTCCTAATGACCAAGTGTATGTGCTATGCGTTGCCTCTTTGCCAAGGCCAGGGCATACTGGGCATGCCTCCTTCTGCCTACTGGGACAAGGTCAGGTTGTTCCTCTTCCGAGTCACCCCCTGCCTGTAGTGGCCTTGGCAATGGTGGGGGGATGTTTGGCCCAGCCCTGTGCTGGTCCTGCTGCAGCTGTTTCCGCAGGATCATATTATGTAGCATAGCACATATCATGATCATTTGGGTACATGTAGTTGGTGTGTACTGCAAGGCTCCACCAGATGTGTCCAGACACCGGAACCGTGACTTGAGCAGCCCAAACACACGGTCTATGACATTACGTGTTTGTGCGTGTGCCTCATTATGGCGTTCCTGTTCAGGTGTGTGTGCATTTCTGATGGGTGTCATCAGCCACGGCTCAAGTGCATAACCTGCATCCCCCACTAGGTGTCCGTGTGGGAAGTCCCCATTGGCAAATGATTGGTACAGCTGCGTCAGATGCCAGATATGGGAATCGTGGTAGCTCCCAGGGCAGCCAGCACACACATTCATTATTATGCCCTGGGCATCATGCACGACCTGGCAGTTGATGGAGGGGTATCCCTTGCGGTTAATGTAGGCTCTACCCCGCTCACCAGCTGGTGCTTTGATACGTATGTGCGTGCAGTCTATTGCACCCAGCACCTCAGGGTATCCCGCTATTTGCTGGAAGAGACGCATATTGCTGGCCACAACCTCACGTTCATTAGGGACATATATATGATCACTGACATGTGCTGACATGGCATCCAGGAACTGGTGCAGTACTCTGGAGGCTGATGCCTGTGATATCCCCATCATATCACCAGTTGGTCTCTGGAAGGTACCTGTTGCTAGTATTCTTAGGCCAACACATACCTTAGTTTCCACTGGGATGGGTTCCCCTCTGTTGGTTCTGTGTGTGAGATGTGGCCTGCACAGCTCAACAATCTGCTGCAGAAGGTCTCTGTCCACTCTGTAGCGCTCTACTATCTCCAGCTCATGTAACCCATGGTAGGTGACCCTGGGCCTGTATACTCTTCTCCTTCTCCTCACTCTGGGTTGTCTGTCAGCATCTGCATTGTCACCACCCTCAGCAATTCGCCTATGCCTGATTATAATAGCTATGGCAGCCCCTAGCATTTCTGCTCTGAGTTCAGCTTTTTTCAGTTTTCAATTCTGATAGCTTAGTTTCTGGCAGTATCTCTTGTGAGAAACAGCTTGCACTGCTCTTTGCAGTGTTTTAAGTGCTGGGTTGGGCTTCTAGTCTGCCTGTGTAATTGCCTGCTTCTAATTGTTTCCACCAATTAACTCCAGCAGTATCTTCTGGCAGTTTCCCTGTATTTTAGTTGTTTCCTGTTTCCTGTCTGTTTCCTGAGGAGGAGCAATGTGCACAGCAGCTTAAACACGCTCACAGTCACTTAAACGCGCGGACACATCCCTACACGGTGTTACACGCGCGCACACATCCTTACACGGTGTGAGCTTGGCTGATTCATGTTAAAACGCGTGCACACTGCCTTACACACGTGCACGCCTGCGCAAACCGTTGTAAATGGTTTGCAGCACGCTCCCACATGTTGAACCTGCCTTACATGCGCGCACACGTGCGCATGCACGTATTTCAAGAAACTTTGAGTGTAGGGATAGCGTATACCCTCAATTTCTTGACTTTCCTAGTGTTCTGTTGGGACACACCTCCCTCCCTGACGTCTGTCTGTCATCTGTTACCTTACATTGCCCTCCAATCTGGTACATTTATTATTATCCTTCCCCCCCCGTGATGTCACCTACCTCTTACTCTGTTCCTCCCCCTTCTCTAACTCTTACACTACTCAGAAAGTGCTCATTACCTATGTGGCAGTGTGATTCAGTATTGTAACCCTCATTTACATAGGATTGCCTAGTAATGCTTAGTTACATGTCTTACACGGAGCTTCCCCCCCTTGACAACCACTAAACGGAGGCCATATTGTTTTTGGTCTGCGACATTCCATGTAATGCATAAATCCCACAATTGTGGGCTTATAAGCTTCGGTTTTTAGTTTTAGGTAGCGCACCCCATTTGCGCGGGTGTGCGCTGCAGTTAAACCCAAAAATCCCGTGGAAAAAAAAAAGTTATATAACTTATTTTTGCAACAGTTTTTCATGCCAATGGCCACATATTTGGCCATTGGCATGCTTAATGAAACATATGCACCCTTTATTTGGAGCTGACATAGCTCCATTTTTAATTTTGCAGAAATGTACTCAGTTGTCAGCTGAGTACATTTCTGCAGCTAACACGTCCGTTACACGGACTGGTTTCGGCTTCGTGGATCGCTCAAATACCTCATTTGCATATCTTTAAGCTGCAAATGAGGTATTGAGCATTTCCACGCCCAGTCTGTGTAAGAGACGTGTTAGCTGTCTCTTACACGGAGATTTGGGCTGTTCCTGAATCGGGAGGCTTACACGGAGGCTTACACTACTCTTGAACTCCGTGTAAGCCTTCCTGAATCTGGCCCAGTGTCTTAAAAAAGTTAGATGAAGAGTCAATAGAAAAAGACCTTGTAAATATACAAAAATAACAGGGCTTAAAAGAAGAAACTGATCAATAAAGATTAGCAGGTATACCATAAAAGGATTACTATGCATATACCACCTCCAAAGGGTTACAGTTGCCATATCTACCATTTCAGTTGGCACGCCAGTTGGTCTAGTTAAATCACCAAATACTGGGCCATATAGGAACAGATAAGTTATGGGCAGTTGTAAAAGAAAAGTATTGGAACCTAAATTTAAAAAAGTTCTGCAAACTGATTGTAGAAAAATGTTTAATCTGTCTGCAGGTGAATGCTAAAAGCAAAAGGCCTCAGTTACATCAAGTACTGCTAGCAGATGGGCCATGGTATGCAATTCAAATAGATTATGCAGGTTCATTACCAACAACAAAGGGAGGTTACAGGTATCTACTAGAAGTATTGGACGTCTTTTCAAAATGGGTAGAAGCAATTCCTACCAAACCCATGACAGCAAAGGCAACAGCAGAAGCCTTATGGAAAAATATTTTCTGTCATTGGGGATGGCCACAGGTCATAAAGTGAGACAATGGCCCACAGTTTATTAGTGGTCTCATTAAACAAACATGCAATTTGTTAGGCATACAGCAAAGGTTTCATGTACCATACCATCCACAAGCTAATGGCATTGTAGAATGTATGAATCGGACATTAAAAGAAGATCTAAAAAAGGCATGCTTGGAAAAGGGCAGTACATGGGTACATCATCTGCCTGGTATTTTAATGAGTATTCAAGCACCACCAAACAGCAAAACAGGTATAAACATATGAAATAATGATAGGCCACAAAATGCCCATACAATTACCATTTGACCCAGATTCACCTAATGGTAGGCCCATGCTAGAAATCAGCAAACATCAGGAATGGACAAAACAACTTACTAGTATACGTGACTATAATGCAAGGGAGCAAGCATTCCATCTATGGAAAATGATGCCAATATTACCAGCTGAAGAAAATCTTCCCTGTGGAACCAAAGTATTGGTAAAAACATTCCAAATGGAAGGACCATGGGCTAGCAACTGGCAAAGCCCTTTTGAAGTAGTGGAACAATTTGGACCATTAGTGTACAAAATCAAAGGAAAAAAGAAAAACAGGACAATGTTGGTACATAAAGATCAACTAAGAATGATCAAAAATAGTGAGTAATGTAAATCTGATTAAATGTATTCTCTTGTAGGTTTCCATCAGAGAAAACTATAATGAAATCGACATGGTTTAAAGTGCATCCTTTTGGAAATCCAATTTCGGATGACCAAAGGCAAAATGATTCAACAATGGAATTTCTATTTAAAGGATGTTTTTTTTAAATTGATAATAGCTACCATACTAACTATTATTGTATTGCTTAGTATTAAATTATACTTACAACCTGTTAATCAAACTGTAAAGTTACATAAGAGAGAGAGTAAAGAAATGTGGAAAAATGAACACGATTGGTCACCATCTCTTAACACTTTTTTGGCAGGGCAATGTTGGTATCCAAAAAGCATGAATGTTTCTAATTGTTGGGTATGTAGTTTAATACCAAAAATAACAGGGGTAATGCCTCTAATACCTTTTATTTTATTTTTATTTTACATTTGTTAACCGGGCTAGTCTGGCTGGATACATGTCCATTTTCAGCAGAGGCCCGAGGAGAAAAGCTCCACTAATAGACTACGGCGTACATGAAGACTACTTAACTAAGTAGCTCAAACTTTTTAACAGAGAACAAAACACAAAACAAATCAAATCAAAAAGTCTCAACAGAATACAGATTGACTTAACTAACTTAAGTATGTTACAGTAAGATTAAGATAACAGTTCACGCTATGTGGTTGAGGAAATAAATTCAGGCACAAGAAAATACAGTTGAGTAAAGGATAACTGTAGGGAGGTATATAAAAATTGATCAATGGTCAGAGGTAGAGAAGAGTGATGATATTACACAGAGTGAAGAGAAGGCTAGTAGTTAGGCAAGCTAAAAAAAAGCAAGTTAGAAGGTAAGGAGAAAAGTTGGTAGTAAAGTTAAGGGAGAAAGGGTTAAGTGGAAAAAGACAAGTGAGGGTAGAGTAAGTTTAGATAGGGTAGTGGTGTTTAATCAAGTTAACTGTTAGGAAGGAAAAGTTAAACAGGAGAGTGAGGTTCCACTAAATTCTCTTAGTAGTTGGAGGGTATTAATAAATGAAACAGGAGATCAAGTCATAAATGTACAATTACATAAAGCAAGAGTCCAGTTATCTGCAACAGTGCAGGGGATCACATATTTTCAGTAAAATGGAACTGTTCCCGTGGGTAATAGCAACTGTATTCAAATAATTGAAATGATAAATTTTCAAAACCACATACCAGTACATGGGGTATTTTCTCATGGTTTTCCTATTTTTATACCAATTAAGGGTCAGTTAATATTAAGTGACACAGCAGTATTTCATTTTTCACAAAATGATAAAAGTGAGTGTAAAACCAATAATACATGTTGGCAAAGTAAAATAGATAAAAACTTTACAGTTGTACATGATAAAACTCCTACTATGGGCCAAGTAAATGGCAGTCTGGTAAATAGCAGTGTTGCTCTATCAGATGGGTTATATTACATCTGTGGTAAATATGCATATAAATGGTTACCAAAGGGATGGGATGGCACCTGTTATATAGGATTAGTGGTACCAACAATGCATCATGTAAAGGAGTTACCAAAAGGAAGCATTAGAAATGCAAAAAAGAAAAGGGATATATTACCTGTGATTGAAAGTCCAAACCATCCAGTAGACACCTTAGATACATCACGTATATATCATCAACATCTTGATTATATTAAATTAAAATATATAGATTTAGGAGATGATGTAATCTCTGGATCAGGTATTATCCCTTGGTATGGGGCTGCAAAAGCCATCTGGGAGCTGAGAAAACTATCTAAACTAGTTGAGGTATTGGCAAATCCCACTTTCAATGCAGTCCTTGACATTACTGCTGAAATGACAGCTATACGAACCATGGTTTTACAAAATTGAATGGCATTAGATTACATATTAGCATCACAAGGGGGTACATGTGCTTTAATAAGAGAACAATGTTGTACATTTATTCAAGACAAAACAGAATTTGTAAAAGCACATTTAGAAGTGATTGCACAAGTCTCTCAACATACTAGAAAAAAACTGGAACGATGAATGGAGTGAATAGTTTAGTAATCTATTTACAGGATGGACAGGAAAAAATCACTGTATTTTGTAATTTCTTTTATTGTTATTGCAATGCTTGGTTGCATATTATTTACATGCATTAAAGTCTGCTTAGCAAAAGCTAGTCAAGTTACTGTTGTTAATTGTCATATTGAAAAAGTATTATCAAATAATGCTGAATTTATGTCCTTGGTTTAAAATAAAAAAGAGAATTGTTAGAGTGTTCTCAACAATATACTAAGGTTGAAAGTAACTTTGCTACAAATATGCAACACAAATAATGTATAAGATAAAGCTTGCTTAAATGTAGAAATGGAGTTTAGTAATATGTGATTAGCATCCATACTAAATGACTGTGACTTGGAAAATAAGAAATCTGCTGAATGGACATCTTTCCTTTAAGACTTAAAAACAGGATGTATGCATTTCATTGTCAGTGACAGCAAAAATGTAAAGTCTGCTTTTTTAAAGACACTGTTACAATGTGTTTCCTTAAAAACATGCTTTTCTACACTTATCAGCATTTGCACAAGAACAGATGTTCTTATACAAAGATCCATATAAAATACTAAAGGCAAAAACAGGATGTTCACACTGTCATAAAAGCTGGCCTCTTATAAATTCAGCAAAAATGTGACAGGACATTGTTAAACAAGGAAGCTTAAAAATAATATTATTAAGTAAGCATTTGCATCAGCATCTGCAACAATCAGTATTTTTCCTACAGGATGAGCAATTCTCTAAAATAGAATACCAAGAGGAAATGTATATGTGTGTGCATGACTAAAATTGTATATAAAGATCTGTATTAATCCAATTATGTTAGGGGTATTGGTAGGGACACATTTGTCCTGAGGTAAATTGTATAACATCCATGCTGATTGAGAAGTAATGTAGAACAATAACTAAAAGCTGTAACATTAGTAAGTGTGGTTTGTTATAAAAAGCTATTTGTTACTGCTCTGAGTTGGGTGCTGCAAAGTATATTACTTTATTCGTGTACATTCTGCAAGCTTCTGTGTGCAACAAGACTGTAAATGCAACTATAACAAGACTTTGATTTCAGCAGAATCCAACCAGCAAGACTGTGTCTTAAGAAGACTTCAAATCCATCACAGTAAGCAGCACCATATCATTTTTCAGTTGTAAATTCACTTGTTAAAATAAAAAAATGAGCTACCTATATCTAAATCAACTGTTCCAGAAAAATTATTGTTGATAATTCTGCCCATAAATGAGTTAGTATCAGATACAAACTCAGCTGTCCATGAAATTTCTGCTGCTATTTGCCATTCTGAAGGAGAAGTCTATAAAGTACTCTTACCTGAGCCATTTAATTCCTCCATGCTTCGTTATATTTAAAGTAATCTTACCCAAGCCATTTACTTGCTCAGTGCATTGTTATACACTTTCCCTATTCATACATGCTTCTAGCTGGGAATTGAGTAGTTGTGTTAGCAGTGCCAAATGTTCCAAAAATGTCATCAATTCCCCTTCTGGTGTGTGTACTATACTACTAAACAGTATCTCTGTAAATCCAGAAGTGATGCCACTAGCTTCCATACCTTCCATGGTAGTGTCAGTTGAAAATACAGGGCTCAAGTTTTATTTAACCCAATAAACATATTAAGTCTATTCCATTTAAAGTAAATTAAAAGTTTTTTGGGGGTTGGTTACATTAAACATGCGACGAGCCAGCAGAGGTTTTAAAGTAGGCACAATGTAAAAGTGTAGATATTATGAATATGTTCTCTCTCTCTCTCTCTCTTTCTCTCTCTCTCTTGCCTCTCTTGGTTTGAGCATACGGAATGTGCCCTGAAAATAAGCCATAATGCTTAGGCTACTGCATCAATGATCATTTGAACATCTGATGTTAGGGTAAGTTTATTACACAAAAGTCATTTTATTATGTCTTCTTCTTCAGAAAATTTATAATGATGCAAATGTTTTGTTCTTTTAACTTTCTAAGAAAATTAGAATAATATTAAACATTTTCACTGATTTTTGGTGCTTTAATGACCATTAGTTTGGCTTTGCCCCTGATTCTGAAGAAAAGAAGTTGAGAATAAGATGGCTTTGTAGTTATTGGCAGTACTGGATCATCTGATATATGGCTGATCCTTATACCACTGATGAGTACCAGTAATAGATTGCTGCACCAGTTATGTACCTAATAAATGGATTAACAACTAGGTCAGCATGACCTAGGTGTTGTCTTGGTATTGTTCATGCCTATAAAATCCAAATGTTTTGGAAACAAAACTCAACAGGCTAATACTTTTTGATGACTTAACCAAACAAATTAGCAAAATGCTCAAGATTTTGGACTGCAGGAGACTTTCTGGAGCTAAACTGTTATAACATAAATTGTATGCTTATATTTTCTTTCAACAAGCATACTTGTTTTAATGAATATTCCTCTGCATATACTCATGTAAAGAGAATATTTTATAATTATCAGCTGTATGTGTCATAAGTACTGCCACATTTGGTTTTCTAGATAGTCTTCTTGCATCATATTAATGTGAAGGTATCTCTTAAAATGTGTTTATGTTGGAAGCATGAATGCAAGACACTATGGTCTTATTTAGAGCTTGAGTGCTCTAACATATGTTTGCCTCTTTTGTGAAATTTTGTCAAATTCATCAAGTTGTGACGAATCAGGTGAGGACTCCTCAACCACTTTTGACTTTTGAGTCAACTATACAACACTCCGCTGACTCACCAGTATCCAAAAGGAGAAATTCTTTGATCCCTTTAGCCAAAGGTACAAACGGGTTGGGAGGAAACACAGGGGTGGAAAACATGATAGATCTATTGAAACTGATTGTTCAGAAATGAATAATGTGCTAAACATTTCATCTACCACATTGTCCACAACACAAATACAAATTCTTAATAAAGGACTTAATTTCATTCCTGGTTTCTTTATCTCTGAAGATTCATTTGCTAATGATATTTCTGAGTTTTGTCAATTACTTAACTTGAAATTATTTTTTCAGACAGAAGATAATTCAGGCAATGATGCAAGATTTAAATATCATAAATCGACTTTTATTCCACCAATGCATCCAAATGTATCCATGTTCTATAATTCCACTCTCAAAGATTTACACTTCAATTTTAAGGATGTGCATGTAAAACAGAACAATGTGTCCAGGAAGGAGATGGATACTATTATTGAAATGGCTAATAACAAGAATTTAGTAATTCTGAGTAGACCTTTTTTAGTAGACTGAGCGATAGCAAAATTCAGATAGAAAGCAGGGGGGAAAGGAGTAGAAGGGGATAAGGAAGGGTTTTGTTTAGTGGAGGAGGTTGTTGAGGGAGGAGTTGGTATAAACTTCAGTGAAGTAGGAAAAAAAGTTGATTATTTTGTTTATGGTTAGTTTATGTTTCGAAGGGCTTAATTAGTTAGTTACTGTGTTTTTGGGTTAGTTTGGGTTTTGAAGGGAGTGTAAATATTGTTACTTTTTCAGTATCATGTGTGTTTATTTCAGTCTGGGTTTAAGCATGGATATAGCCAGAGTTTGAGCATGTGTGTCTTTAGTGCCTTTTTGAATTGAGGCAGGGAGCTGTTAGAGGTTATTTCTGAAGGAAGGGAGTTCCATTTTTTTCTAGCAGAGTTGGAGAAAAGAGAGTCTCCAGCTGAGTTGTATGATTTGGTAGTTTGTACTAGCATTCTGCTGAAAGAGCGGAGGGATGTTAAGTTGTTAAAGGGGGTGATGATTTTAGTTAGAATAGGAGTACTGGTGGATTGGTAGAGGATTTTATGAACAAGTATGAGTTGGTTATAGTATATTAGATTTGGTAGTTCTAGCCAGCCTAGCTTTTGAAGATTATTACAATGATGGGTTCTGTATGTGGAGCCTGTGGCGAATCTAGCAATATTGTTATAGCAGCTGGTGATTTTGTTGAGATTTGATTTGGAAAGATTAGTAAGGATGGGTGAGGCATAGAGAAGGGAGGAGAGAAGATGTGTGCGAGCTATGGCGGTACTGGCAGTTGGGGTTAGAAATTTCTTTATTCTATACATGGATCCTATTTTTTGTTTACTATTTTTATGGTTTTGTCGATATGGGCATTGTAGTTCAGATTGTTGTTAATGATTATGCCTAGTAGTTTGGTGTTTGGGTCAGGGGAAATTGTAGTCCCATTGTTTGAAGAGACTGTAAATTTTGGTGGTGTTTGCTTTTGGGTGGGGGAGAACAGTAATAGTTTGGTTTTATTTGGGTTCAGTAGGAGTAAACGATTATGTAGCCAGTTTTCTACTTTGTTAAAGGTAAACTGGGTAAGGGATTGTAGTTCTGCTGGAGTAGAGGCAGTGCAGATAAGTGTGGAATCATCTGCATACTGTATGGCAGTAGCCTGTGGTATAATTTTGGGTAGATCATTGATGAATATAGAGAAAAGAAGGGGACCTAGAATGGAGCCTTGGGGAACGCCAAGAGTTATGGGTAGAAGGGGGGATAGATTGTCTTTCCATAATACAGCTTGTTGTCGTCCATGTAGGTATGAGAGGAACCAGTCATAGGTAGATTTATCTATGGATAGTGAGTTGAGGGAGTCTAGGAGTAAGGTGTGATTTACCATGTCGAATGCTTTAGATAGATCAAGGAAGAGGGCAGAGGACAGAAGGTTTTGATTACGGTTGTAATTAATTGTGTGACAAAAGGAGAGAAGGGCAGTGGTTGTGCTGTGGGCTTGTCTAAAACCGTGTTGGGATGAGGCTAGGAGAGAGTTGTGGGTGAGGTGAGCTAATAGTTGTTTCTGTATGCATTTCTCCATTATTTTAGCTAGGGGAGATAGAATTGCAATAGGTCTATAATTTGAGAGTTCTGTGGAGTTCCCTCCTTTGTGGAGTGGAAGAATGTGTGAGATTTTCCAGATGGAGGGGATGTAAGATTCTTGGATCATGCGATTGATTAAGATAGAGATGGGGTAAGCTATTACTTTAACGGCCTTTTGTAGGAATTCTGCGGGAAGTTGGTCAGCTGCAAGGGTGGTAGGCTTTAATTTTTCTAGTGAGTGTTTGATATAGTCTGTGGAGATGGGCTCTAGTTTTAAGATAGAGGGGTGCATATGAGTAGGTGAGGTTGTGGAAGAAGAGGAGGGAGATAGATTATTGGGTAGGGATTTGACGGTTTCAGTGAAAAAAGTGTTAAAGGTATTAGCTACTGATTCAGGGGGTAGGTTTAAGGTTGAAGAGGGGGTGGGGGTTGATGATTTGCCTGGGTGGAGTAGTTTGTATAGACCTGACCAAAATTTTTGAGGCTGATGTTGGCGTTTTTGTTGTAAGTTAAAATAATAGTTTTGCTTGTCTAGCATAATGGATTTTTTAGTGTCATTTGTAATCTGTTTGTAAGTTGTGTGGGCTTGTGGGGATTTGGTGGCTCTCTATGAGGTCCATGCTCTATTTCTAGAAGTAAGCTTTTGTCTAGTGGTATAGGTTAGCCATGGAGCTATTTTACTTTTGGTTCTGAATCTGCGTTTGGGGGTGTACTTGTCTAAGATGGTTAGTAGGGTGTTGTTGAATTCTGCTACTGCTTGGTCAAGGGGTAGTGTTTTGAGTTTGGCCCATCTGCATAGGCTTAGATCAGATTGGAAACTATGTAGGTTAAAGTTCTTTGTGTTCCTACAGGTTATAAAGGTGGATTGGTGGGGTGTATCTTCTTTTTTTCTCAATATATAGGTTAGGAGGTGGTCGCTCATGTCTTCGGGTACGGTGCCTGATTTGTACCATTGAGGATTGTTGTTTATAAGGATCCAATATATAATGCTTTCCTTTTTGTTAGATTTGTTGATTCTGGTGGGGATAGTAATGGTTTGGGAGAAACCATGTAAGTTAATATGGGTGGTTGGGAGGAGACCTGAACAAGTAGTCCAGTCAATGTTGAAATCTCCAAGTATGATTGTTTCTTGGGGATGAGAGGAGGATAACCATTGGAGTGTTCTTTCTAAGGTGTTGATGTTATTGCCTGGAGGAATATAACTGCATACTATGTTTATAGCTTTGTTTTTATTGAGTTGTACTCTTGTGATTATTGTTTCGGTTTTGGAAGTTACTTGGTCAGGGGGGATGTTAATTGTAGTTAATTGTAGAGAGGATTTGTATAGGATGACTACCCCGCCTCCTTTTCTTGTTGTACGGTCAAGTCTTATTATGTTGTATTGGGGGGGTAATATTTCATTATCATTAATAGAGGGTTTTAGCCAGGTTTCTGTGAGGCAGAAAACCTCAGGTGAGTGCATATCTATGAGAGCATGCAGGTTGTGTAGTTTGATATTTATGCTTCTGATATTTAGATGGTAGACTACAAATGATTTTGGGGCATTATGTGAGCTTCTTATGTTCGTGGGAGTTACGTCTAGGGGGTTACTGAGGGTTGGAGAGTTTGGGCAAGGGTTAGGATGGATACCGCCGTCGGCTACAAGATTGCATATTCTTTGTATGAGTTTGGTTAACTTATGTAAATTTGGTAATAGTTTTTAGTCTTTGGGTTTAAGTTTGTAGGTTGTAGTGGAAGAAGAGGTTTTGGAGCTGGATCATAGTGGAAGTGGGGTTGTGTAGAGGGAACATTGTGTGTATGGTCGTGGATTGTTGTACTTGGTGTAGTGTGTTCAAAATTAGGCAGATAGTAGAGTTCATAGGCAGTGAGGAGATGAAGAATAATGAGTGGGATTATGAGGTAAAAGAATGGTTGAAGTTTAGGGGAGGAGGAGGTAGCTGGTGGATACATGGTAGATTTAGTAGTAGTTATGTTTTAAGAGAAGTATAAGATGGGTTATAGAGGAGGTAGGGTGTATGAGAGTGGGGAGTAGGAGAGGTTGTTGTATGGGAGTTGTTGGATTAGAGTTAAGTGTGTAGTGGGAGTGGCCAAGTTTAGGGGGAGTGGTTAGTAGGAGTGTTTACTTAGTTGTAGGAGTGGTTAGGGAAGTATAAATGTAGGAGTAGTGGGGGCGGGTGGGAATTGGAGGCAGCGTAGGGGAGCGGAGTGAGCCCGAAGGGCAAACGGAGCGGCAAGAGCCAAAGAAGAAGAAAGAGCAGATAAAACAATCAGTGGAGGGCAGATTGTTTAAGGTGAGTCTTTCGAGGAGATAATACTTTGTACTTATGAGAGTGTGCTTTGTAAGGAGATAGAACTTATAACGTCTAGAAGTCTGTGGAAGTAGTGGGTTGGGTGTGGGTCTGTTAGATAGCAAGCTAGGAAGTTTAGTGCAGTTTGAGAGAAGAATAGTAAAGTAATATGGTAGTAGGGGGAAACATACCTAGGGGGAGGAGGAGGGAGCCACCTAGTGGGTAAAGATAGTATTGCGAGCAGGGCTATTCAAATGGTTTGCAGGTCTACAAGGTTAGGCAGGATTAAGACAGAGGTTGATTGGAAGGTAGTAGAGAGTAGTTCTCTGTTGGTTGTGTGGGGGTAGGTTTTGGCTGCTGGCTATCCTGGCTTTGGGCTTTACAGGTTACAGTTAGGGTGAAAGTAACAGTTATGTCTACAGGTAACAGACAATGTATAACGTACTTTCAGATGTCCTTTGAGGCAAAGAATCCCAGAGATGTTTGGTAAAGATCCTTAGCTTGGGGTGAAGGCAGCAGTCTTACACTGGGTGAGAGAGCCAAGACCTAGTACAGGTCAGTCGGTGGAAGTGCTGGGAGAGAAGGGAGAAGACAAAGTGGAGGTATGAGTATTACAGCTAAACAAACACTTTTAAAACAACAGAGTAAAAAGGAGAAAGGTAAACATAATCACAGTTTTAAGGAAAACATTTGTTTATCAAAGTAGATATTCTTATAAGTTGGTACAAGCTTGAGCTAGGTAAAAATGCATCTAATAGTAGGTTTGTGCAACAGCTTTTCAGTTCTTTTGCTAAGCAATAAATTCGCAGGTCAAATAGAGTGAAATCATACAATATAACAAGTGGTCATACATTCATGTTAAATGTGATGGAAGACATTCAAACAGACATAGCAGGGGAGAGAGGACGTGGGTCCATAAATCTAGTATACAGCTTACAATAATACTATATAGTCAACTTGTATGCTTTCTATACAGCTTAGGTATTAATTAAACAGCTGCTTTAAATCCTTGTACTAACACATGCAGCTAGGGCCCTTTTGTTGTGAATGAGGCCTAATGTTCGTGCTATCTGTATACTGGGGCCAAAATATACATGTGGGCTGGACAGCAGTTCAGCGGTCTTGTGGAGGGGGGTAGTAGTAGACTAAAGCGCTCCGCTTGTGGTATTTTAAATGGGGACCATTGCATGAAGCAAGTCTCTAATGTGGTTTCATCACTTTATGTGTGCTTCGCTACCTATAAGAGAGTTAAAACTCGCATTAATAATAGCGAGATGGCCAAAGACGTCCTTGTATGAGTAGGATGTCTAATACTAGGACCGACAATTGATAGTGTTAGGGATAGGTAGTAAACTAAGCAGTCCAAGATTTTGAGTGAACATGAGTGTTTGGGATGATTATTTACACAGCCTTTGCTGTTTCTCAGTGTGTGATACGCTACCCTTACCCAGGCTAAAAGCCATGCACCTATAGTGTAAAGTAGGTCCGAGTAATTGAAACCTTACCTGTCCTTCATACAGATAAAGTAATTGTGAGGATGCATTAATCTGCCTTGGTTGTATTCAATTACTAAGACGCTACCCAGACCCAGGCTAAACAGCCAAAGGATATGCAATTTTAATAGGTCCGAGTACTTAACACTCTAACCTGAAAAACTTCTCCAGATAAGATAGCAATAGTGTTGCTATAGTCACTTAACACAACTCTTCTTAAAATATAACAGCATCCTACTTGAAATACAGGAGGTAAAAGAGCTTCTTACAGATAAATTAATTGTGAGGATGCATTAATCTACCTTGGTTATAATCAACTATTAAGACGCTACCCTAACTGAGGTTAAACATCCAAAGACACGCAATTTAAATAGGTCCAAGCATTTAAAATGCTACGCTAAACAATCTCTCCAGATAAATAGCAATATATATATATATATATATATATATATATATATATATATGTATAGGATCTGTACAGATCCCCAACGGCACTTTCTGCCAAAACAGAAATCACCGAACATACATAAGCAAAAGTACTGTTCACCGAAGCAGCACTTTCAGTTATGTATGCTGGTTGTGCCGGTCACACTATGGTGCGGTTAAGGGAGAATTCCCTTTTCTCCACTGTAGTCCAACCTCGGAGTGAAAATATAAAAGTAGATGGGTGTGGGGGGCACATAAAAGAAAGATTTAGTATTTTTTTTTTTTTGAAGAAAGCGGAGAATTTACTATTTAAACAAAGATGTTATTTTAGAGGAGAAAAAGAAAGAGTTTCACTGATTATGGTGAGAAAAATTAATAATTTGATAAGAGAGATAAAGAATAAAGAGGGCAAGGTGTAAAATAAGCAAAATGAAATTACGAAATTAGTTAAATATCATATAAGGTATATGTATGAAGATTTCAAAGAACAGGACTTTGATGAAAGTGCTTTTTCGGTGAAAGTGCTTTTGTTAAAGTGCGTTCTGGTATTGTGGATTCGGATTTTAATGATGTGACATCTGAGTCTGAATTTCAGTAAAGCAAATGTATATGTCCATATGAAAAAGAAGAAATATGTTTACCCATGACATAAACATATTTTCAGGAAAGGGAACAAATTTAAAGAAAAAAAGCATTCTTGCAGTTTAGAACAGGTAATACTTGAGGAATATGAAACAAGATATTATTTAAAAAAACATTGTGATAATGTCAAAAATATTATTGATTCAAAAGATGAAAGAGATGTGTGGAATGGGGATAGGAAGTAGATGTTATTTTGAATGTAAAAGATAAATGTTGTGATACATTTACCAAGTATGACATTTAGGGTTGGATTCAGGGAAACTTTGGGGTATCAGGAGCAACAAAACACTATTACTTCTGTGGGATTGTGCCACATTTAATAAATGAATGTAATAAGGTGAATTTAATTTGTGTGGAAGAACAGGACATGCAATGAACAGATGTAAAATGAAATTTAGGATATGTAAAAAGGAAGGTAATTTCTGGATTGATTGTATGGAAAAAGAAGTTTCTGAAAAACAAAACAGCATACATAGGAAAGTAATGAAAATATTAAGGTAAATATTGAACAGCAAAAGATGGAACTTAATTAAGGAGGAGGTTTTGAACAAGTATTAATTGAAAAAGACAGAGGGGTGCAACTTGGATAGAAAATATGTTTACAACTTTAGAAGATGAACAAACAAAAGACTAATGAAGAAGGCCAAGAAAGGAAGGCAGGGAAAGGGAAAAAAATAATTTGGACAAAGGGGGAAGTTAGAAAAGAGAAGTTCAAAAATCTTTCACTAAGAGTTAAAAAGAAAGGAACAGAGCAAATAATGAATTTTTCTAGTAAATGTAAATACTTTTTTTGAATAACACACTGAGAATAAACAAATTAGAATGACTTTCTGTGTTAGATACCAATATTATCCCTTTTTCAGAATACAAGATCTATTACAACACCAGATGGACTACAAACTGAAAAGTTATGTGAACAAAATTGTATGGAATCTTGGAAAGGACTGCTATTTTAGAACAGCTTTTATTTTCAATATGAAACTAAAAATGTTAGATGTATATATTATCTGTGCATGTAGAGCAACTGTTGTAGATATTGGTGTGGAAAAAACAATGGTGTTTAAATGAAAAAGAAAAGCTGTATTTGAACAGATAATGTCATTTGTCACATTGTATGTGAGAATTCTAAGAATGGGGGGACTTTAACTATAATATAAAAAGTGTTAAATAAGGTAGGCCAAGATAAAAAGAAACTGAAAGATCTGATAAATCTGGTAAATTGAAGTTATAGAATCAAAATGATAGATGTATAAAGGAGAGAGAAATCAGAATAGAAATAGATTATTTTTATATTAAATGATGTTGAAGAATTAGATTAAGGAGTATTAATACCAAGATTTACTGGTCATGATGTGACAGAGGTAAGATAATATAAAAATGTTAATAATGAGGGAATATGCTAATGAATGAAGTTGAACAGTTACATAAATATTATTTTACTATGGTAACAATTTGTAAATCACCAGCAGAATAGTGGTTAGCATTCAAAGCAAAGTATAAGATTGTATTTATTGCTATAATTACAACAAAAGAAAGATGAAGGATGAGATAGATTATGTTAGTTACAGAGGTTATGTATAACTTAGAGTATGATAGCAGTGATTATTTTGATAAGATAAAAAAGTATATGAGCCAAACAAAAAGAAAGCGGATAATTTACTATTTAAGCAAAGATGTTATTTTAGAGGAGAAAAAGAAAGAGTATCACTGATTATGGTGAGAAAAATTAATAATTTGATAAGAGAGATAAAGAATAAAGAGGGCAAGGTGTAAAATAAGCAAAATGAAATTACGGAATTAGTTAAATATCATATAAGGTATATGTATGAAGATTTTAAAGTACAGTAAAAAATAGAATGGAAAGTAATGAAGTAGTGAAATTTTCATAGGAAGTATATCCCCAGGATTCATGAAGCTCGGCGCAAGGCCGGCGTAAGGTTTGCGCCGGCGGTGCAGTGAATAGCCGGCGCAGTAGCGCCATATGCATATTAATGAGAGTGCACCGCAACCACAGACACGTGCGTAGTGTATGTGAGCGAGCCCAGGTAGGATGCGTCTGGAGGCTTGTCTAAGCCGGCATGAGGTGAGCAACCTAATGTGCTGACAGCCACGGTCCGCCCATAATAGTAATGGCAGCAGCCATGTCCCGTGCAGAATGAAACGCACGTAGAGTATGCAACATAGTACCCGTCCCAAATAAACGGAGAAGCAAATACAAGCCATGAAGGCTTAAGTGTACCCATCCAAGGAGCAAAGGATACGCATAAGACCGCGTTTGTCCCGCAATGCACCGTCAGTGGTTACACACAGAGAAGGTGTACAGCAGCATGTCAGCGCGCCGCACCGACATAGGAGCAGCGACTAAGGTCACCACCTGTCCCACTTTGGTTGGGGCAGTCTCTCTATGGCCAGTTGTGTCCCGAAAAAACGTATTAAAAATGGCAGATGTGCTAAGATTGTAGGACATAATGATATCCCGTATTTAATGTAATGGTAGCATGAAGTAGTTATTTCTGTAACAGAAATACCTAAATGACACAAGAAACAGAATAAGCAAGCAAACTGCCACAATAATAACATTTTATTTAGGCAAACAAGTGAAGTTCTATGCTATATAGTGACCGTGTGTATGTGTCGGCTTGTAAAGTCAGATGTGAGTCCCGGAAATATCCCAGATTGGAAACTGGAAAAGGTGGCAACCCCAGTAGCGACATGGGCATGGTCACCAGGGTTACCTGCTGTCCCAATGTGCCATGGACAGTCCCTGATTGGACAGTTGTGTCCCTGCAACAATCGGAAAAATGGAAAATGACCTCCGATCCCCTGCCAAAAATATTCCCGCAATATACATGTAATAGTAGGATACAACATATACATTAGTATATGAAACACAGACATGGCATAAGAAAATGAATAAAGAACCCAAATGCTTACAGAATAAGCTTATAGTATGGCAAACAAGTGAAGTTCTGTCAACTGCACTTGCCGTGGGTATGTGTAGTCCTGCAAGTTCCGAAGTTTCCACATAACATGCCCCACTATGGGCATTGGAAAAGGTGCCAACCATAATGGTCACAAGCAGTAGTGAGAGTACATAGCTGGGTAGTTGTGTTGACATAACAACAGTAAGGAAGCAAGATACCTTAAACACAGGCAAACATGTGCATAGCAACATATCCCACACCCAGCAACGTCTCTGTCGCATACACTGGATGGCGTATGTTGAAGTGTAATATCCAGAAGCAGAACCCATGCATTCCGATGTAATACACAATAGCCTCATTGTACATGTCAGTCCCACCCATGTACACCTGTGCACCCTAACCTGCTAGCATCCGTGTGCAGCGATACACCCACACACAATGCGCATACCTGAAATGTGGTAAGATGTTTGTGTTAGGCAATGCCACGCGGGCAAATACGTACCCCACATGTCACCAACCCACCTCAGGTACAGATATGGAAATGGCTGCATGTGAATGTGTCTGCAGAATGTGTACATCCCGCATGTGGTATGTACCCGTCGAAAACATATAGGTTTGCATACGACACGGTGCACATAACTGTACACATGTGGACAAGTCGGGTTGTTGAACCACCGCATCGATGATTATCTATGCAGTGAAGTCGATCACATATAGCGGAACACGTGCCTACCAAACAGGACGTCCTGACAGGGTGCAACAGGCAAAGAAGGGGAAGGTGGGACATCACATGTGGAGAGTAGCGTTGCCGGACGGCCAAATACACACGGTCAAGGTAAAGGACGGAACAACATGCATATGGCGGATGGATGTTGTTTGAAAAATATATATAGAAACACATATGAAGTGCCAGTTTAGACTCAAAATACTATATAATGCATTGAATTGTACCGTACAATATGGCAGTATAACTAAGCCTGCATGTAATTGGTGAAGCTAAGCTGTAGTGTGATGGAATTCTGATCCTGGCAGTAACCAGTACAGCAGGCTTATGTCTGTCAGCATTAATTATCTGCTGGCTCACAGAACAATAAATGTATGTACATGCATAACATCACCCCTTCCCCTGAGGAGGATGGCCTTGTGAGCTCTATCGAAGATAACAGTACAACTCCTTACCAGAGAGACAAAGCAACGTATTAAGAAATTAACTGACTACTGTATTGGAACAGTCTAGGGTCCTTGAAACAGCTACAATCACAGAAGGACACTGTAATTGACAAGGTGCTTTGCAAGGCTGTGTTATTCTTATGGGAAAACATTTTAAAAGCACGACCCCAGCACCCACGTATGTATAGAGTATTGTGGACCATAGTGATGGAAATGCCCTGTGACCAACCACATCAGTAAGGTGGGCAAAAGCTGATTGTAAACACTATATAAAGAAACTGCTTACTGTATAGAGTCAGACAAAACTCTCATACTTGGACTGTATATTATTTAGCCTGCCTGTGTACACTACAAAAACTTACCGAACCCGAGCCTCCTGTGTTATTGGCTGTCACTTAGAAAAGCCTACTGATAACTACAGTCTGGTTTTAACAACTTATTTGACATTGTGATCCTTGTAATCCGGAATTCCCTTGGTAAGCTACAGGTCAGAGTGCATGGCTGGTTAGACATCTACACAGGAGAATTTGCATAAATGGTTCTTCTTGAATGAAAAGACCTCCGACTGAATTGTTGTGTGTGAAGAGTCTGTTTACTGTCTGATCTGTGGCTGAAAAGCGGAAAACTGGATCCCAAGAAGAATTCGTGCAGCCTTAAACAGGAGGCTCAGGTAAGGAGTGTTTGCCTCTTTGTCTCTATTGTAGATCAGGGACCAGACTACATTGTGTTTCTGTTAACAGTTGTGATAGCGGTGAAGACCTATCCAAATACTGTTAAATCTGAACATAGGTCAGGGGAACACACAGCAGAGTAAATAGTGATTGTAGACACTACAGTGGATACAGGGAAGGAGACACCACGTGGTATGAGAGAAGGGTACGTAGCAGTCGTGTAGAGGATATGGGAGATTATTGAAGAAACAGATCATGTGATCCGCGTTTGATGGGTGACGTGAAGTATATGCAATCGCAGAGAGCACATAATGTGAGTTATCCAGCAAGATGGGGTAATAAATATGACATTGATGGTATATTACACAAAATATCGTTACTGAAACATTCTAATCCCTGAAAATGTGATGCACATGTTCTAGGTTAAATACCTGTCCCACCTTGAGAGGGACAGTTCCTCTTTGGCCAGTTGTGTCCTGCAAACAAACCGAACAAATGGCAAATGTCTTGATATCTCAGGACAAACATTTCCCAGATATCTTTCAAAATGGTAGCATAAAACAGTAATTTTGTATCTGGAACAACAAAATATCATAATAAACAGAATAAGCAACTGAAATGCTCCAACAATTGGTCGCTCTCCTGGCAAAAAGTGAAATCCTGTCCTATGTACTGGCCGTGGGTATGCTTTTTCCTGGAAAATTACACGTTCCGAACACTAATGTCCCACATTGTGCATTTGATAAGGTGGCAGGCCTAAGATGTGCAGGCGACAAAACAACGACAATTGGGTATCTGTCATGCACATAGGTGGATTGAGGTAGTGAACCGAAGGGAACAGAACACTACAAATGGCAAAGCATCATACGTACACAGAGAAGATCATAATACAGTAGTACCGATAGCCCCCCCCCACAACCCCCTACCACCTCCGATACCACATCCAGGATATGAAGCGGGAGGGCAGGCTAGTTCCCACATGTTATCCTGTGGCAACAGAGGTAGCACAACGACCAAATGTAACAGAAGCTATTGAAACCACATCCCGAACTCGTAACATACCTAGGGACACCCGAGTAAGAAGACAGTCACTAGAACAGAGTGAGGATATCTGTCAATCAATTGAAGTACCAAACCCTCATGCAGGACAGGAAGGCCAGGACCCAACCCCCGTAGTGTATAGACCGTGGACACCAGAAGATATCTGTAAAGTCACAGAGGGAATTCCCCATCTACAAAGTAATCGCTATTCACCATGCAATACCCCTGTATCTTCTAATTGGAAAACAAAGGGGGAATGGCGGATGGTACAGTATGTACAAGCTGTAAATCATGCAAAAATACGTAGGGTAGCGATGGTGCCAGACCCACACACTATATGCAATGCTATGAACACGCCACAGAAGTATCTTACCATGGTACATATAAGCTATGCTTCCTTTGCAATACCTATACATCCAGATAGTCCGTATTGCTTTGCATGTACATTCAGGGTAACAGATACAGCCATACCCGGCTATCGCGAGGATACTGTGAAAGTACAACGATATTCCCACAGGAGATGGCTAACTACATTCCGGTGTTAACTCCACCCGGGGCCAGTCAAGTTCTACTTTATGTGGATGATATTCTGCTTGCGGCCCCTACCCAGCAGCAATGTATGGAAGATACAATAGCATTATGGAGATATTCAGCAGAACAGGGACATAAAGTAAGCAAGCCTAAATTGCAACTACAGAGAATACAGGTCAAGTACCTGGGATATGTGGTATCCAAGTAGGGTAGAACATCACATGACGATAGGAAGGTAGCAATTTCATAAGCACCCAAGCCAACTAACAAGAAGGGAATGAAGTCCTGTCTGGGCCGACTAACATTTGTCAAAGCTGGTTACCAAACAATGCTTTGGAATCCGCTGTATTGTCTGCCTTAATCTTTAATACACCTATGGCAGCACAACACATACTACACTGGATTACAGTAGCAGAAACAGCTTTCTGCAGACTAGAACGATTGATAGCTTCAACATCTGTAGTAGGTCTCCTGAATAATCATAACACATGTTGTCAGACTGTAGATTGTAAGCGGAGATATATGACGTCAGTCTTGATGCAACGGCATGGAAGTCAGCAACGCTACATAGCTTACTACTCATTGCAGTTGGACACTGTGGCATGGTCAGTGCCACATTGTGTACAGGCAGTTGTTGTAGCACCCATGGCAGTACAGGGCCCGGCCTTAATGTTACTAGACCACCCTCTCACTGTGAGAATGTCTCATGCAGTTGCGATCAGTCTGCTGCAAGAGAAGATAGCATTCCTGACCCGTGCTAGACATTTGTCTTGTTTGACCATACCAATGAGTCAACCTTATATGGAGATTGAACGTTGTACAACATGAAACCTATCAACGTCACGTCCGACACCTGTGTATGGCACACCACACAGTTGCCTATACGAAATGGATTAAATAACTACACACAGACATGATATCACTGATATACCCTTAGATGATGCAGAGGTGACAGTTAATGTGTACGGATCATGTAGACAGAGTCCTACAGGAACGAATCAAGTAGGTTATGCAGTAGTTATTGATAATGAGATTGTACACGGCCAAACCCTGCAGCATAACGTGTCTGCTCAAGCAGCAGAATAGATAGCTTTAACACGTGCTTGTACTGTAGCGGAAAACTGAGGTGTGGACATATGTCCCGATAGTCAGTATGTTGTCTGTACAGTGCATGTTTATGAGCAGCAGTGGAAGAATAGGGGAATGATAACATCCACCGGTAAACTGATTAATCATGCGCAATTGATCCTGAATGCATTAGACTCCATTCAGTTACCCACTAAAGTAGGTAATTGTAAATGTGCAGGTCATAGAAAGCAACAGGATAACAGTAGGAAAGGTAAGGCATGAGCTCATGCATCTGCAAAACAAGCAGCCTCACAGGTGGAAAGTGTTTGTGTGAATGAGGAATGACAAACCTCAGACAGTTTAGAAGTAGAAATGTTACAAACAATGCAAACATCAACTACGAAAGCAGAAAAGCCGACGTGGGTATGACGAGGAGCAATCCTTGAATACGGACTGCACATATCCACAGTGATAAAGCCAATATTAACGTCTAATGTATTCAGATATGCGGCTTTGTGGAGCCATGGGTAGAGACATGTCTCAACAGGGGGGATGGTACATTTGGTTAACAGAATACCCTAACATGGAATTACGAACCACATACAAACATCATGAGCAGCGTGTCACATTTGCAGTAGATATCATGCACAGGGAGCATTTAAACCGAAGGGAGTGAGTTTACCTACACCACCATAACCGTTCCGTACGATTTGTATGGAGTTCATACATCTGAATAAATGTGAAGGGAACAAATACTGTTTAGTGATTACACATATATATAATCAAAATGGGTAGAAGCATTCCCAACCATGAATTCGGATGCAGCAGCAGTGGCAAAGGTGCCAGTAAAATAAAGTATCCCTAGATCTGGCATGCTGTAAAGAAGCTACAGTGACAATAGAACACATGTAGTGAACCAGACAATCACGCAACCTGGGGGATTATTATGTATTACCATGAATGTAAATTGCATGTACAACCCACAGTCAGCATGACTGCTGGTGCCGTAAAATGGGGTCCCGAGAAATAAGTAGAGGAGGTTGGTGGGTGACATCCAGACGAGTTACATGTGCTGTCTACCTGTAGCATCGCTGAGCATGACAACAGTTCCAAATGTAAAGTGCTGCACCCACTTCGAAGTACTATGTGGAATGGCATATCATGTGCCAGAGTGGAAAGCTGTCATGCCTGCAGAGCCGGAGGTCGATGACTCATTAGCAGGTGACATGAGAGGATTGTTAACCAATAACACTGTTCTTCAGTTAAAGTCTTTCACAGATAAAGAGCAAACGAAGACGGACGCATAGCTGACACCAGTATCCTGTGTGTATGTCACTGTTATCCAAAGAACATTATTGCCAAGTGGAAAGTGTGAAGGTCTGTACCGGGTACTGTTGGCAACGCCTACTGCAGTAAAGTTTGCAAAGAGGTCGTCCTGGGTCCACCTCACATTTCTCAAACCAGTAAAGGATATCAAGTCTGATTGAGATCTTGTAGCTAATATACCATAGAGCCTGAATCACCCGGGCAAGACTGTATAACAATACAAAGCAACCCCAAAGACATTTTGTTTGCTGTCCTAATGATTATACACCTATTAACCATGTTTGTGTTTACTTTACATTTGCTGGGACTTTACCTGCATATAACTACACGGATACAAATACTGATACGTGATGAACTGGCCACAGAGTGTCTTCCACACTTCAACAGATACCTAGGCATGACGCGTGTGCATAAACAGACTATGAACACTTTAAATTGCTGTGTTTGTACTGCCATACCTACATCATATGGAGGACTTCCGATGCATGTTGTCCCCTTGGGGATAGATTGAGACTTGTGAATATTTACACTTTGATACAGGTTCTGTGAGATCACAGGACAACGTGGCAATGTACTTACCTGTTACACAAAAAGGAATTGTATGTTATCATAAACATGATACAGTTTCAGTTGGTGGGAGTATTTGTAACATAACTGTGTCTTACGAATGTCATATAACAGCCAAAGATCACAGTACTACTTGTAGCACCATTCATTATTTGTATTGAAACTTCATGAGAACAATGTGGAAGGATGTGCAGAAACATCCTGAATTGTATAAACAGTCCTCTGTTAGAGACAGGAAAATGTTACATGTAGAGGTAACCCGCATCAGTAGTAAAGTAGAATATTGTTATGTTGTTTGTGGGAAAAAAGCATATCAATGGTTACCTGTGAATTTGTCCGGCAGTTGTTATATGGGTTATCTGGCTCCAGTCACATGACATACTGCACAATTGCCTCTGGGTGCGAAACGAACTATAACACATATAGCTCGAAGAACTGGGAACACAGTCGAGAAACCTACTAATCCAGTGGGTGAAATGGAAGCTGTTCTGACATTCCAGTCTTCTGCAAGAGATAAAGGAATATCGATTCATATGGACTTCAGTGACAGCGTCATAACCTGGGCTGGAACACTCCCAGCTTGTGGAGTAGTGAAATCAATCAGGGAACAGAGGAAGTTATCAAAACCTGTCGGAGGAAGGATGAATGTGACTTTCCGCTCTTGAACTTGTGACTGATGAACTGGATGCAATGAGAACTGTTGTGTCACAAAATGTAATAGCGCACGACTGCACCGTGGCACCGAGAATTGGTACGTGCGCGCTTATTGAAGAAGATCGCTGTGTCCAACTATCACATGAAAAGACCAAAATCAACGCCCACCTAGAGGTAATACAGCAGGTGTCATCCATGGCGGAACCAGGCCCAAACCCACTGACGAACCATTTCCACAAACCATTGGGTGGATGGGGGTCAGTCATACTGAATATCATGATTGCCATTTGTGTTGTTCTGCTCATATTGGGAGCATGTGTGTATTGCGGGATACTTTGCATGTAAGTATTATTCAGGGACTCTGGTGACATATCTGTACCCGAGACTATGTATCAAGACCTGTAGTGGTATTTGTCAATAGAAAATGCAATCCTTCTTGAAATGTACAACAAATTACTTGCCTAGTTAAACGTTCCAGAGAGGAAGAGGCTAGGGAATGAAATAATGTTGTATATGTTTCTGGATAGAATAGAAGCAATCAAAGGAGGGGGAATGTTAGCAAAATACATATTTAAACATATATATGATGTGCAACTTTAGAAGCAAATAGTGTATAATGCATATTATTCTATCTTACAATATGGCAGTACAGCTTATCATGCATGTAATTGCCTGTAGTGTAGCTGCAGTGTGATTGAACCCTGACCCTAGCAGTAACCAGTGCAGCAGGTGTATGTCATTCAGCATTAGTCATCTGCTCGGTGAGAGAATAATGCATGTATGTACAGGTATATCTGTCATCCTTCCACTGAGGAGGATAGGCTTGTGAGCTCTAACACAGAGTACAGCTGCTCAGCAGGGAGACAAAGGAACCTAGTAGGAAATGGAGTGAGGACTGGATCTGAACAGTGTTGGAACCGTGACAGAGCAGAATTTACCGAAGTACAGTCTAATTGAATATGTGGCTCGCAAGGTTGTGCTATCCTCATGGGAGAACATTTAATAAGCATTACCTGAGCACTGTTGTAGGAATACAACGTTGTGGAGTCTAGCAATGTAAATGCCTTGTGACTGACCACATCATTAATGTGTGCAAAAGATGATAGTATACACAATGCTCATACAGATGTAACATGTATAGAGTTAAACAAATGTCTAAACTTTTACTGCACACTTCTTTGCCTCCTGCTGTACAGTAGTAAAACGTTATTAATCTCAGCTTCCTGTGTTATTGACTGTCATTTTGAAAATACGAATGAGTGTTACAGTTTGATTTTAAAAACTTAATTGACAGATGTGTACGTTCTAGCATGGGAATAGGTCAAGCCAACCATCACAATGTCCATGTGTACCACATACAAACAGCCAGTAACACGCAGTAGTAGTGCATGAAGGCATACACGACTGTGGGAATAGTACAGGACATATGGCACGTGCCAAGTGCAGATGCATGACACAAACCCCAGGATGGGTGTCCCTGCAAAGAGGAACATGTGCCAACCACACCTCCCACAGATGTACCGGCAATAAAACACAAGGCAAACACACACACACACTACTGTCCAACACACGACAGCAACGGAGCATGGTCAAACACCAACATCAAGCATGCACTAACAGGGACTTGTGTAATTTTTCCCTTTACACCCCATAGGCCAAGAAGAATAGAATGGACATATGCATGTAATGTTGTGAAGGATGTGTGGTAGTCCTCAGTATCACAGTGTTAGGGACACAGATACACTGTCATCAACTGTGACGTATGTGCACTGTACACAGCATACCTGCATGTAATACAGAGGACAATCATGTGCCACAGAAATATACACTGGAGAAAGAGTGTAGGGGATAGACAAGTGTAAATGTGACAAACTATGAATATAGGTTCATACGTCCATAGGTACAGGGTAGGCCATCGTCACATGTTCAGCTATAACACTACACCATAGTTAGGATGACTTTGTGAACCTTCTGTGCTTCAGATAAAATACTCATGATATTGCTGTACCTCCGTCAAGCAGTGATAATGATGTAATCCCTGGCCTATACCTGCAATTCTCCATCCAATGGACAACATACCCGCGAACAAGGCTAGGAAGGATCTCTGTCTCACATGTACTGTGATGTAGATCCACAGCATTGTGAGTGTCTGGGTGATATATGTGTCACTTAAACACATCCCATTAATGACCATGACAAGGTTCATGTCACCTGCCCTAGTGGTTCAGAGGGATGCAGATACAGTAGGTGAAGCATACACATGACATATAGGTGACATGGCCTCGTATGTCGGGCACAGGTCAACACTAAACAGCAGGTATGTGACTTAATGGGGCAGGGGTCCTACAAGTGGGGCAGCATTACATAAAATGATGTCATCCTGCATCTGTACGACAATTAACCTATGAGGGCTTCCCAGCTGCTGCAGGTGTATGGTCAGATACAGTCTGAATGGGGCAATGTAGTAAATCATAGGTGTAACACATAATGGGTACAAGGAGACAATGACCTAGCCAGATGTAGACGTGAATCCCTGCACAAACAGGTGGCCAATGTAGAAGTCCCACACAACCACGATAGCAACATGCGTGTTGAATGAAAGGTGACCGACAAACTCTGTCCCCTGATCCCTGGTAATCACCCCTGTGCTGAGTGGACAGCCACCTATATGCTGGACAGGGGTGACCTAGTACTTCTCGACAGGTATGATGTTGCATTACTTAGCATTTAGCTGTGGGACATGTCCCTGACAGCAGATATGCATACCTGGGAGGCCCTTTCGAAGGATATCTGTGTCACATGTCCGTCCCACTATGGCACCTGTTTTGCAGTCATCTACAAACAATGTTGCCCACAACACCCCTGTGTGTGCCCGTACCGTGGAAATGTAGATGTATGACAGGAGTGGACCCACGGAAGGGCCCCATGGGACACCACTTGCGACAGGCAGTAGGTCTGACATGCTGCCAGCAACTATGACCGTGTGGGTTGTGTCACATAGACAGTTTACAACACATTCTGTGATGTACGTGTTCACATCCTAGCCAATGGGTTTATCAATGATACCTGAGGGGGGTAATGTGATGAAGGCCTTTGCCAGGTCGAGGTAGGCTGTATGGACTGCAACACCTCCATCAATGGCCTCGTTGACTGTCCCAAAAATGTCAACCATGCTTTAAAGGCATGAACCGCCCCTGAACAAGACAAACCGTGTTGGATGCAAAGTATGTATGTCCCCAATGCAGTCATGTACGAGACACAGTATGATCCCTCCCCATGTCCTTGCAGATAGGTCTCCTCATGGTAATGAGACAGTAATAACCAGGCTCAGTGGAGGCATTGGCCCTGTGACGTGGGACGACAGTTGCCATGCGACACAACCTGGGTACCTTACCTGAGGTGAGGCTACAAAGAAATAGCTGTCCTAACTGTGGGTGTAATTCCACAATGAGATAGTGGAGTACACAGTGGGGTCACCAGCTGGTCTCATGGATGCTATGTCCACTACCCTGGAGAGAGCATGTCCCACCTGTGTGTCACAGAACATTTGGTGACCACAAACCACTGGTACAGACATCTCCTCATGTGTGGGGGAGGGTGTGGAGATGTCCTCACTGGACTTGTCAGCCTGTATGTTGGCAATGTGTGTATGTTGAGTAAACTCCACCTCTTTGTGAACCCAGTCAGAGCATATGTGGGAGTGACCTCCCAGGTGTTGAGCATAGCAACTGAAGGTGGTATGATTGTCAGCCAGGTCCATGTAGGTATATCTGTGGAATGTGCCCTGGACCATGGCACAACAGTGTGTAACTCTACACATATGATGACCAAGGGTGTCATACCTCACAAGGTGTCTGCTCCACCTGGTAGTAGCCACCTCCTCGTGTTGTACATCCTGTGTATGGCTGGGGTACACTACACTGGATGCTTGGCATTGGTACAATGAACCACAGTTGGGTAAGTGAATGCCTGGTTCATGCAGTCCTGTAGGTACTGGTAGATGGCAAATGTGATTGATGCAGTGGCTGCAGTACTGTCGACCACTGGCTCAGGGTCCTTAAAGGAGACCACAGTAGTGTGCAGAATTGTGTAGTCTGCCTCTGAGCAAGCAATGTGTATGGTAACTGGCAACACTCACAGCAACGGATGCCAATCGCAGAAGCCAGTGTCCAAATAACATAGATTAACTTCTGCATGACAATATGTCCTATCATACATGTATTGACACGTGTCTGCTAATTACAATTGCAAATGGCCGGTAAGACTGGCCTAAAGTTCCCGTGATTTACACAGTCTGGAGGTGTTGTTCCGATAATAAAGTGGCAATACCTCCCAACCGTGACCTCTGGGTATGAAAGTGGTTGATAACCTGCAACATTGGATATACACCATCGGGTTGTGGTGTCGGAAAACATGGTTCCTGTAGCACTACACAGTATGGGTAGTCAAGCAGACATCCGCGATTGTTGAACACACAGCATCAGTGAAACCCACTGCTCACAAGGACACAGTCCGACAAGCTCTACACTTTACATATGCACAGTGGTGTCCATTGTAGGACCCAAAAATTGTCTAATGAACAGAATTATGTCTTATTTCAATGCGTACCTGAACTCATTGTCGTCACAGGTACACATATGCACCGCAAACATGTTTAATGTTGCTGATAGCTGTCCATGTAATGCAGCACAGATGCACAGAAATACCCAGGGTACCGGGTCCATAGAACTGCGTCCACATCACAGTCCCGCACACATGAAGGATGTGTAATGGGTACTGTCGATTGTTGCAGTCAAGGGATTCTGGGTATGTAGACTCTGGTCTTGGTGTTGTTTTGCAGGCAATCCTTTGTCCTGCCCCGTGGGAGGGATTTGTGCGTAGCACCTGCCTTACTCTCCACTAATAATGCAAACCATCCACCGGAGAATGCTAAATGCAGGTGTGAAATGTGTACAGCCCTATACTAGTGTCCAGTAGGCAATTGTCATGGATGGACAACCGTATGGCCAAGATGGCACCCACAACTGCAAACCCGGGGAAATTACACAGCATGATGCGGCATAACACAGGAAATACACATAGGGACTACAGTTGACATTCCACATACACAGTCGGACCGCCGTGCCAACACCGGCATACACAGCACTCAATCTGCCAGCAACAGAATGAGGAGCACCCGCTACCATACAGCGGAACAGATGTGCGACCTGTGGAACACATACTAATGACACACACACAACGTCAAGTAGGATATGTAAACTATGGCATTCCCACCTATGAAGACAACATGGTTAAATGAATATATAGGTGATCAACATGTTCCGGTGGTGTTTTATTGGAAATACAGTGACGGATATGTCCCATTGGGATGTCTGAGGTTTATATGAAGCAGTTGCTAACCAGCATCTTTGGATGTATGATATTTGTTCACAGTACTAAATCACCTGGTTATGTAGCACCATGTAGAATGGGTAGTCAAACACACATCCGCGATTGGGGAACATACACCAGCAGTGAAAAGCACTAGGCAGGTGGACACAGTCCAGCAACATCTAACTTGAGATATGCACATCGGTGTCCATTGTAGGACCCAAAAATTCCACTCAGTGAATGCCTGCTAGCTTCCTGCATTACTCACGTGATCTCATTGTCGTCACCACGCCACAGGTACACATATGCACATAGCGTGTTCAATGTCGATGATAGCTGTCCATGAGCTGCAGCACACTTGCACAGAAATAACCAGGGTACGGGTCCATAGAACTGCGTCCACATCAAAG